>NC_077229.1:312411478-312686207 GCF_027887165.1 Monodelphis domestica | reverse complement strand
AACAGGACTTAGCAACTGATTGGATATGGAGGATGAGAGAGAGTGAGTGGAGGGTGACATTGAAGTTGTGAGCCTAGGTGACTGGGAAGACATAGGTGCCTTCAACAGTAATAAAAGATTAAGAAAGGGCAGGGTCTGGGGGTTAAACAGAATGATTTCATGTTAAGTTCAAGATATCTATAATGGGACCTCCAGTTTGAGATATCTAAAGGGTAGTTGCTGATCTAAGACTAAGAATCTGGAAAAAGATTAGGGCTCGATGGATCAATCTGAAAATCAACTAGCAAGAGCTGGTGGTAGAATCCTTGGGAGTGGTTGATCACCAGGTGAAATACAATGGGGTGAAAAAAAGACAGCCCAGGGCAGAACTCTGGAACATACTCACAGTTAACAGGCATAACCCAGATAAAATTCCAGTAAAAGACACTGAAGAACAATCAGACAGATAGGAAATAAAGCCAAAAGAGAAAGAGTATTGGGGAGAAGAGAGTGATTGATAGTTATATCAAAGGGTGCAGAGTAATTAAGAAAGATGAGAATTGAGGAAAAGTTATTACATTTGTTGATTACCAGACCTTCAATAACTGGAGAAAACAACTTCAATTGAATGATGAGATTAGAAGCTACACTTTAGAGTTAAAAAGAGTGAGAGGAAAGAAAGTAGAAGCATCAATTTTAGATAATCCTACTGAAGGAGTTTAGCCAACAAAAGAAGAAGAGATATAGCTAGTAGGGATGCATGTATCAAAGTAGGGTTCTTTGAGGATGAGGAAAACATAGATATGTTTGTAGACAGTAGGGAAGTTGCTGGTAGACAGGGAGACTCAAAGTAATTAAGAGAATGGCAATCATAAGAAGATGCAATTTACTGGAAGAAATGAGAAAGAATAGGATCATTTGTGCATATAGAACCATGCTCACAAAATCATATGGTAGCCACTGCTACCATATCTGCCATCTAGATGCAAGAAAACATTTGTTCCTTAGCTACATACTTCAATTTGAGAGGCAAAACCTTTGCTGTGAAGCTTTGTAACATAATGCAAAGACAACTAGAAACAACAGTCAGAAAACCTGAGTTATAATCTCAGATCTCCTTAATGCCCATATCATCTCTGGGTAATTTGTTCATCAATAAAAAGATGAGATTGGAACAGATGACCACTGAGGTCACTTTTCAGTTCTAATTTATTGATCCCATGTTTAGTTTTCCTGAAAAATAATTTGTGCCGCTTACTATTTGATGTTCAGAAGCTTTTGTGAGAATTAGTGCATTTTAAGTAATATTTTACTATACTAATTAAGTAATATTATACAATACTAATTTCTGTTATATAGTATAGTTTGATATTGAATAATATAGTATAGTTTGTATGATATGATATGGCACAGTATAATATGGCATTCTATGGCATGGCATAGTATGGTATGCTGTGGTATAATATTGTATCAAATTATATATTGTATAATAAATATTATATCATATTTATAGTATGTTATATCATATTTATAGTATGTTATTCTGTTAAGTTACATCTATCATGTAAAAGTGTATAATATTATATGGCATTATATCATACTATATTGTATAATAAGGTATCATTATATTATTCTGTTATACTATGTTCTGTTATATTGTCATATCATAGTTTAGTACACTACAATATAGAATATTTTGCCTTGATTTTGTAGTTCTGCAAAACTTGGTACAAAAAATGGATCTAATAGCTCAAATTAATAATAGTTGTCATTCATGATACTTTCTTCCACATAATACTGTGTGAGGTAAGAGGTGGAAATTATATCACCCCATTTTACAGGTGAGAAAATTAGTAGTCATAGAGATTAGGTGACATTGCACCTTGGACTCCAGTTTGAATAATCTGGATCCATTCAATCTCATTGCCTCTCAAATCAATATAAACAAAATTAATAGAGCATAGTGCACCAGGCTACGGTCATGCTTTGCTATGTCAAGGAAAGTGACTTTAGCCAAAAAATGTAATGCTTATGTACTTGAGTTTCCTGGAATATATGAAAAGTTAAAATAAAAGTCACATAACACAAAGTCTATAAATAACAACAAACCACACTTTACAAATGTTTAATGAAAAAATCAAATAAAATGTGAAAAGGAAATTAAAAAATAAGAAAAGGAGTTTTAGGGACTTGTGATTTCACAGGTGATGAGGAAGAGTATATCCAACATGAAAACTCCTTCCTCTAATACAAATCAAGGCAGCTAGGTGACAGAATAGATAGAAAGTGATGGACTTAGAGTCAGGAAGACGAGTTCAAATCTGTCCTTAGATACTTAGTAGATGTGTGATAAAGGCCAAGTCACTTAATTGTTGTCTCAGTTTCCTCACCTATAAAATAATAATGTTACCTATCTCAACGGGTATTTGTGGGTATTCAATGAGATGGCATTTGTAAAATGCTTTGTAAACCTCAAAGTGACATATAAATGTTTGTCATCACTATTGTTATTTTTAAATCATCTATAACCTGTTATCTAAAATAAACTGATTAGAGTATTGACAAGTTGTCTCCTATGTGTGTCAAGACAGCTAGGATATGTCCGATCTTGAAGTTGAGTCTTTCTTTCTATAAGAGATATATCTTCTCTACACTTTGGCTTTCTCCCTCTTGGATGAAAACACTAAAGGTAATATTGTTGTTTTGCTAGATAATCCTTATCTATAATAAGGGAAATCTTCAATTCAAGAGAATGATAAAATAGAATGTTATGAAAGAAAGAAGGAGATAGTGATGAGACCAAAGAAATTTTACATAGTTGACTCTGGACCCATTCTCTCAGAACCCAATTTTATTTTTTTCCTTGCTCAGAATTCTCTAGGATTCTTGGTTGGTTTAGACATGCACCAAAATCCCATTAAAGAAGATTTTTTAAAAAGAAATAAAATCAATAAAACTTCTTTAAAATGCACCAAAAGAAGAAAGATATTCAGAAGGGTATACAGACAAGCTTGGTAGTAAGTATTAGAACTGCTAGGTTAAATTTTATGTGTTTTTTAAGAAGTCACTTTGTCATATAGAATCATCTCTCTTTTCTTTGGATAAGGAAATAATCATATTTATTGATGTCTATCAAGTTCTTTTAAGTCATTTAATAATTTAATAATAAGTTTAATAATAAAATATTTTTAAAATATATATATATACATATATATCAACATTTATTTCAACATTGTTATTCCATGTATGCTCCTTGCTTCCTGATGAAAAACTTTTCTAGATATTAGTGAGCAGTTTCCTAAGTTGTGGTGGTCAAAATTAATTTATTATCATCTGTTGGTCAATCTTCTGGTGCAGAGCTTCTAAGAACTTAACTAAGCTGATCTTTGGGAGACAAGTAGATGCTCTATAAAAGTGCAAAGGTTTTGCAAAATGATCAGATAAAACTTATGTTCATTTAGCATAGCCTGGGCAAACCCTTCACACCAGAATGAAACATTGAAACAAATCTTCAGTGAATTAATATAAATTAGAAGTTATAATTCTGGTACAGCTTAAATAACCCTGAAAGGATAAGCAAATCAGGAAAAAGAGAAAATTCTGCCCTCTGAAGCTTCCCACCTTCCACGAAGAGCACACATAAACATATAGCAACAGTCATGTTAAAATAGCTGAGTATATACACCAGACTAAATAGAGAACAACAGGACAAAGCTATTGAATTTGTTTCACCACTATTCTCCCTTTCCATCTCTCTAGACCAGCGGTTCTCAACCTCTCAATTTGTAGCAATGAGAATACATAATGCATATCAGGTATTTACATTCCAAATCATAACTGTAGCAAAATTACAGTTTTGAAGTAGCCATCGAAATAATTTTTTGGTTTGGGGTCACTGCAACATGAGGAACTGTATTGTGGGGTCACGGTATTAGAAAGGTTGAGAACCACAGTTCTAGATAGACTTCCTGCAATGAAATCAATATGGCTATTTTCAGAATGGATCATGAGCTCTAGAGTTCACCCTTCCTTTTAGCTCATTTGTTAGACCACCTAAATTCAGCCAAGTAAAAGGACAAGATCTGAAAAAAGAAATAAAGAATCAGAGAGGGGGAAAAAACGAACCGAGCTATAGATGTATAAAACGGTGAGTAGAAATTAGATTACTAGTATTAGAAAAGGAAATAGGGCTACAAGAGATCAGTGGATGTCTGAAAACAGTCAATAGGGAAAAGAGACATAGACAGAGAATAAAGGAAAAGATGAGTGAGGATTATTAGAATAAGCAGAAGGTATTTGAGGACTTTTTTTTTTCAAGAGAAAAAAATGGTATATACTAGAAAATAGCTTTGGTTTTTGTTCTGGGATTTAAGGATGATTTTTCTTGAAAGAACTATTCTAAAGTTTTCAAAATTCTATGCCAAACTTACAAATTTCTTGCTACTTTTCTGCCTTACAGTTATGATTGTTACAAACAATATGCTATAACTTACTATTTCCAGGCTCCTTCACCCTCTTAATTTCAAGTGCTTTGCTCTGTCAGGAACTATGGTTGTTAAGTGGCACTTATGAAGAAATGAAAAAGCACAAAAAAAAGAGAGTGGAAAGGAGGGTGGCCTAATGCAAAAGTATTAAATACATAGCCCCTGGGACCACAACACTCCCACATGTAGTCCACACCAGATTTAAATTTAGTTAAATTTCATTTAGATTTAAATCAGATCTAAATGTAGTTCCATCTCATTGTGATGTACTATAATATTAATTTTTTAAAGAGATATATAAATATATGTGGTTTTCTAAATCAATTTGCATCCCACCAGGATCCTTATGTATGGCTCAAATGGTCCCGATTTCTATGTGATTTGGACACCACTGAACTAGTGGTAGATAAAGTGTTGGACTTGGAATCAGGAAGACTTCAGTTTAAACTTTGCCTTTGGCCCTAAGCAGCTGTATGATTATGTATGGTCTTTCCATCAACAAACATTTTATTAAATGACTTCTATAGGCTAGCACTGTGCAAGATGCCAGTGAAAGAAAGAGGGAAAAAAGACAATTACTGTCCTCCAGAATCTTACATTCTAACATTCTAATGGGAGAATGAACATTTGAGTTTTCTCCTCCATAAAAAGAAAATAGCATCTGTAGTATCTACTTCACATAGCTATTGTGAGACTCAGATGAGGTAATATCTATAAAGTTCTTTGCAAACTTTGAAATGCTGTAGGAATTGGTTATTGTTAAAGGGGAATGAAGAAGAGATGTAGATAAAAGAGGGTAGGAGAAATGAGAAGTAGGGATGAGAAGGGAAGAAGAAGAGAAGGTAAATAGGAAAACAGGGGGAAGGAGACACAGAAGGGAAAGAAGAGAAGAAGGAAGAAAAAGAAGAGAGGGAAGAATAGAAGAGAGGAAAAAGGGAGGTGAAGGAAGGGGGGAAAGTAATGAGAAAGGGTTGGAGAGAAGGAAAGGGGAAGGAAAAAGAAGAAAAAAGAAAGGACAGAAGAAAGAGGAAAGAATAAAACAGAAGGAAGAATGAGAAGAAGGGAGGAGAGAAGGAGGAAAAAGAGAAGGAAGAAGTTTTTTAAAAAAGGAGAGAGGGGAAGAAGAAAGGAGGAGGAAAGGCTGAAGGAATTAAGAAAGAAGAACAGAAGAAAGAAAAGAAAACACTGGCCCATGATATCTTCCTTATTCTATTGTCGCCAACCTCCACTTCCCTCCCTGACTGTCCTGACAGCTGCAGCCCAGGCCCCAATCTGCTACAGGCGGCTCTTTTTGCCCTTCAGGCTTTCTTCGCCATTGTGATGCCTTAATGAAGTAGAGCTGCCCTGTCAGACCTCATCAGCAGTCCTGGGAAAGAAGAATGAAATCACTTCTATTGACCCACTGGCATATTTATAGGCTCCCTCTTTTTGCTGAGCCGGGGAGTTATCACCTTTCCATCCCCGTGTTGTGTTTATTCAGCAGCAAGCTAAATCACGTCTGTGCACCAAAGGAACATTAATCAGGAACTGTAAGGCCTTCGTTCAGGCTGCCAAACCTATCTAATTACCAGAGCTGGGAGGGATGGCAGAACCTACCCCCACCCCCGCAGGAGAGTTTTCTTGTTTCTTTCCTCAAAAAAAAAAATACCTTTCCAGTTCTGCCTGTTTCCTCTGCCCTCTCCCAACACTGACTTTGAACTAGCTCAACCCTCATTTACCCTTCAGTGCCTTTGTCTCCAAGAGTCCCCATCGCCTTCAACATTCAACAGTAAGGAAAATTAGGAAAAGCTGCTCAATCTCTCTCTTTCTGTCTCTTTGTCTCTCTCTCTCTCTCTCTCTCTCTCTCTCTCTCTCTCTCTCTCTCTCTCTCTCTCTCTCTCTCTCTGTCTCTCTCTCTGTCTCTGTCTCTCTCTCTCTCTCTCTCTCTCTCTCTCTCTCTCTCTCTCTCTCTCTCTCTCTCTCTCTCTCTCTCTCTCTCTCTCTCTCTCTCTCATCCCCGCTTTGGTACTGCCTTTGAATAATCACCTTGTTTCCTTGTTGCAGTTACCAGCCTAGTCCCATACTGCCCTCTATCTTTCTGTAGCTATCCAGAGTCATCTTGAGGAAGTGTGGAAGAAGTTGTGGTCTGAGAGCATCATTCATTGTCCTTCTACCCGATTTTTAGATTGCACTTGGATTGCAGAAGGTCACTGAGACTCAAAACCTACGCTGGAGCCCGTATTGACGTTCACCAGCTTGTGAATCTAGGCTCACAATCTTTTTTCCCAATCATGATTTACCATCCTCTTTTGCATTTGCTTGTTACTCCTAGAATATTTGTTCCTGATACATCAAGATAAAAATCTTAGATCTAGAGCTAGAAGGGACTTTCAGGACTCCTATAAAATCCAACTCCTTCATGTTATAGATAAGGAAACTATGATCCAGAGAATAAAGCGACATGCAAGTTTTCAGGAGAATGTAGATGTTCCTCAAACTTAGCACTCCATGACCCTCTTCCAGGACTTTGCTAGGAAATGAAGCATCAGTCTGAAATTTACTTCTTACTCATCTCTGCCTCTCTGAATCCCTCATTTAATTCAAGGTTCAGTTCATGTGCACCCTCCTAAAGGAAGCCTTTCCTAGTCTGTCTAGTTAGTGGTGGTTTTTTTTTCCCTTAAATGATCATAACTATACTTATATCTTTATAGGCTGTATGCTCCTGGAAGGTAGGGTCTGTGTTTTACTTCTTCCTTTGTACACCCCTGCTGTCCCCACCATTAACATATGGTATAGTATATTGCATATAGTAAGTCCTTCATAAATATTTTCCAGGTTGATTTCTACCCATTTCTTTCACCCAAAGTCTTAGAGATAGCAGCAGAAGGTGTTAGGGAAAGTGTGCATGTTGTAAGAGGAGCAAGTCACTGTCCATGTATTACCCCAGACCTGGTCAGTCACTCCTTAGAATGAGCTTAAGTCAAGCAAGTTCTAATACTGGCAACATTTTAGGACCCTTATCTTCTGCCCTAGTAACAACTCTAAGATAGAAGAGCATGGGTTAGGAAATTGGGGCTAAGTGACTTACCCAGGTTCAGACAGCTAGGAAGAATCTGCAGCCAGAAAACCCAGGTTGTCCCAATTCCAGGCCTGGTGCTTTTTTCACTGTACCACCTGGCTGCTCCCAGCAACTTTCTAATAAGCCAAATCAGGAAAAGATAAAGAGTCACAAAATCTTGGCACTAATCAAGAGGCAATCTGAAATATTCTCATACAATAGACCCAATCTAGACTCCTTTCTATAATGTTCTGGACACGCTGTCAGTTAGCCTTTGGTGAAAGGCCCCTAGCAAAGAATCTTCTTACTACCTCCTGAGACAGTCTATTTTTGCTTAGTTATTATTACTAAGGTTTTCCTTTTGTCAAACCTAATTCTACAACTTCTACCTGTGGATCCTAGCTCTTCTATCAGGGGTCAAACAGAAAAAGTTGAATTCAATTCTCTTCAGCAAGATATCCTTTCAAATATTAAATACAATTGTAATCTTCCATCACCCTAACCTACTCTGGAGTCTTCCCTTAATCATAATGTGGTTATCAAATATACTAATCCCATTATCCTGCTATGCTCTCCATTACTTTCCTACTGCTGCCACCATTTCTAAAATAGTCACAAGCTATTTTTCTTGCTTCAGAAATTATCCAAGTTATATTATATCTAAAAATGAATGTAGACATAGTAGCTTCCTCCACTGAAATGCTTTCCAATGGTTTTGCTTGACCCTGGTTCTCAGGGGATATGCCAGCAGAATATCAAGTCTATAAAATCCTACCAACCTGTAAAGGGATAGAATGCAAATTCTGTAGTGGATTGAGTGTGTGTCATCTGAGGACCATTCTAGCTAAGTTTAGAAGCATTTATCACTAAAAAGCTGATCATTAGACCATCTCCCTCTAAATTCAAGAAAATTATCTAATAAAGCACAGTGTAGTTCAATGCAGAGAAAGGAAAGAGATAGGAAAAATACCATACAAATACAGTCTTGCATTATGTGAAGAATGGTAGCTTTACTTTTTCTATTCAATTCAACAAGCAATTATTAAGTACCTCCTGGGTACACAGTTCATCTCTGGAAAGATAAAAATGTTAAGTAAGATATATCCTTGCCCTCAAGGAGATTATCTTCTTCTAGGAGGAAACAATTTGTACTCTTGCTGTTTAGTCATTTTCCATCATATCCAACTCTTTGTGACCCCATTTGGTGATTTATTGGCAAAGATTCTAGAATGGTTTGCCATTTCCTTTTCTAGTTCATTTTACGAAGGGGAAAACAGAGACAAACAGGGTTAAATGACTTGGCCAGGCCACACAGCTAGTGTTTGAAGTAAGATCTGAACTAAAGTCTTCCTAACTCCATACCCAAGGATTATATCTACTACACCACCTAGTTGCCCAAATATATACATATACAGTCGTTTTAGAAGACGACTAATAAGAAGGCAGTAAATCAGAAAATGCCCTTTAAAGAAAGAATCCAGGGGATTCCTGGAAGTAGAAATGAAGAGTGATAGCATTCCAAGCATGGAGAAAAAAAGTGTGTTATAGATAGAAAGAAAGAAAGAAAGATAAGTAGATAGATAGATAGATAGATAGATAGATAGATAGATGAGTATATGAACAAGTAAATAATAAACAAATATATAAATAAATGAAAATAAAAGAATGAATGAATAAATGAATAAAGCATGGATAGGGATCAACCCACAGTCTTGTAGAGCTGACCTGGTACACTAAGGCATCAAGTGAATTACCCATGGTCACATGGCCAAGATGTGTAAGAAAAAAGTGAGAATCAAATCTATATCTTCCTGAATCTGGTTTGAGCTCTGTATCCACTTGATATCCAAGGTGCCTTTCAGCTTACACTATAGAAATGTATAGTCACAAAGTACTATCACATACATTTCAGTTATAGTCAATAAACACTTATAATATGCAATGTTTTGTGCTAGGAGGATAAACACTGATGAAAAGCAACAAATCCTGTGTGCAAGGACCTTGCATTCTCTTCAGAATAAGGGAGATTAGGGCAGAGAAGCAAAATCTAAAGCATAAACAAATAAATATGATACAGGTAAAATTGCAAATCCATAATGTTGAAAGAGCAAGCAAAATCATTCCCCTTTTACATTTGAAATAACTGAGTCTAAGAGTTGTTAAATGGCATGTCCAAACTAAGGATTCAGCAAAAAGAAGAAATGATGACAGGGAGACAGAAAATTACATGCCAACAGAGAGAGATTGAGAGAAAATATAGTGAAATAGGGTACAAAGTAGGGCACACTAGATCATTCACAGAGAACAGAATTTAATGTGTCGAAATGATCAAAAGAATAAGGTTAGGCTCTGATCTCCAAAACTCCTTGAAGTCTTGATGGACCAATGCCACTACTCTAGTGGGAAGAGTAATACCTCAAGTCATTCTCTGGGGAAACCAGATTCATTTTTGGAACCATATTAAATCCTTTTTGAGGTTATAAATAGTCATTGATATGAGTGGTTTATTTTGTTTATGCAGAATTCAAGACAGCATTAACTAATTTGGTCTGAAATGATTCCCGTCCTATACCACTTTCTCTTAGATACAATCTGGATGTTTGTAAGCAGCTCCTTATGTCATTGACAGCTCAGCCAAAAGGCACTTAGAAATAGCTTAACCTTCTGAAGACCTTTCCGACAGATGCTTAGTAATAAAAGCACAGAATTGTTCAATATTCTCAGATAACTGCTTGTTGTGCTCATCAGTGCCTTATAACCATGTTTTGTCCTGCTATTAAACTTAGTGAGTGTCCATACCTTACATTTTTATATAAACTTAACCATATTCATACAGCTCTGAGTCTGATCCCATGTGTATTTCACAATAAATTAAGTCTTTGGGTTTTGGCTCACACATTCTTAAAACCAGAAATATGCATAGAACTGTTACTTTTCAGAGACACTCAATAATGGTCTGTTGACAGCTAAGAGCTCAAAATGACATGGGAGACATATTGTAATTATCTACTTATTTGAAATATAACAATGCTACCTTCGCATATGAAGAGAGCATAGTGAAAGAGCTTTTGTGTTTTCTTGCAATGGCAATATTTTTGGAATCACAGGTCTGCTTCTGTCAGGGACATTTGAGGTCATCTAGTCCAAATCCTTCATTTTACAGATGGAGAAATTTGAAGCCCAAGTAGGTCACTTAGGAAATCAGGAGACTTGGGATTCAAACTCAGGTTTTGTGAATTCTTTGCCCTGCTATGCTGTCTTTCAAATAGCCCGTCCACATTCTCTTGCCAATCTGTTCTATGATCAGAAAATTGTCATTCTAATAGATGAACAACTTTTTTAGAGGTGCTATGGGTTATAAAACAGGGTAAAGCTCACTGGTCCTCACAGAGACAAAGCCCACAAATCTTGTCCTCCTTGCCACAACCTTGTTAATGCAATGCTGACTCAACACCTCAATAAAAAAGTAAAAAAAGTTAGCAAATGACTCGAGCATTTGCTAAAAAATCAACAATTTTCTAATTTTTTTGTATCTGGCTGAATTTATAGCTAAGGAAAAAATTCCCTTATAGCTAAGGGAAACTATCCAAGACAGAGAAGAATTAACCAGTTTCTTAATTGTGTCTCTGTATTGTGAAATCTAAGTTGTTCAGGGTTTTTTTTTAATCCAAGTAATTCTAATTTTATAATGGATTTCAGATAGCTCAACCATTTTCTTCCCTTATATTTCTATTCAATTCGATTTGTATTTGCATGAAGAAGAGAGTCTGTAATTAGACCATTAACAATCATAAGTAAATGAATTCAGTGTTTGGATTTCACAAGTATATTTGAATTGTACAAGCCTTACATTTTATACCATGGAAGAAAGCTCAGCCAATTGTGATCATATACTGAGGTCTCTTAATAAGACATGAGACTTTACTTAAATCAAAGACAACTCATTGTGATAATGAAACAAAGGAGATTCATGAATTTAAAATTCATAGAATTATGTTTTTCCTACTTAGCTAAAATGATATATACATATGTATTTTGTATATGCACAGGTATACTCACATATGTTTATATTTTATATATAGATATACTTACACAAGTAAATATGCATGTTGTAAATTACTTCTACATATATGTGCATATGTGTGTTTACATACATATGTGTGTTAATATCCCCAGCCCATTCAGGTTTGGTGATTCTTTAAAGGGCAGACTGGCAACTCTGCATGCTATATAGAATACACATAGGGAGACATAACTTCTAATTAGCTGAGGATTTCCCCAATCTATGACACTGTCCATGGGATACATGAGGAAGATATGATTCCTAAATGACAGGAAGCTTTGGGAAGACTAGACACAAGAAGGGGAGTTCTACAGAGAGGAGACAAAACAGAAAACATGAGCTTTTGGGAGGTTGTTGAGAATCCCCAAGGCTATGGACATTTGGGAAAAGCTATCATCTTTTGCCTTGATTCCCATCATTTCCCTGCATTTGCCAAGATTGCTAAGAATAGCCATGTCTGCTGAGTTTATTCTCATTTTGATTGAGCTGAGATTTTATTTCTTTCCCAAGCCAATGAGTATATTTATTCTTGCATATTCTATTGTTTACCTTATTCTATACATATATACCTTCTCTGGTTTCTATATGAGTTTGCTAAATAAATATATTTGCTTATTCTCCATTATTGTCTTTTATATAACAAATGTGGGTGGGAGGGGCCTCAGATAGCCAAGAATAAAATAACTATTACCTTTCTCTCTATGGTAAGCAGGAAAATTAGTTTTTATCCTGTATCCCAAAAAGGGCATCATACCCCAAGGCTGCCAATACATCATGTGTATTAGATTGATATAATCCTAACCCAATATCCATCTTGGAGTTGGGATAGTTGGGGAGAGAGCATCTACTACACTCTTCCTCCTATTCTGCCCAAAGGTAAAAATTACATTCTCCTTGGACAAATGGAATCAGGAATTCTATAGTTTATCTATCCAAATATATCTTTGTATCTATGGGTAAGTAGAGTCAAAGACTAGTTAATTGGGTCCCAGTTTAAACCATTACAAATACAAATATACATGGATGAAGACTTGAACTCTGGTTTCATTGGTATTAGGAAAACCTTAACAAGGAAACTCCATCTATCAATGCTAGTCAGTAACTTTTCTGCAACTTACAGTCCAAAGAAATTGCCCAGAGTACCAAAAGGTTAGGTGACATGCCCAAGGTTAAACAGCCAATATATGTCGAAGGCAAATTTTAAATCCAAGTCTTCCTGGTCTTGAGTCATGCCCTCTGTCTAATAAGCCATGTTGCTTCTGATATTATACAAAGATTAATATATACACAACTGCTTGCTGAATAAAACACCAATATTTAGGTGTTGCTTAAAGCTGTATTTTATTTCAATTTCATTCATATGATTTTAAACTCTAGGTAATTTTACCCTCTGTCAATTTCTTGACTACTACACTTTCTACTTTGGCTTTTTTTTGCAGGAAATGAATGTATTCTGGCTTCAGGAGAACTCCATGTTGCTTCTCTTATACACATACAAATGCAAGGCAAGAGGCTGTAAATATGTAATATATCGTAATATAACCTTGAAAATAGCCCTTGGCTTACTTATCCAGTCTCAGTGATAAGTTATGGAAGCTTATTAAAAAATGCTGCTGATTCCATTCATTTTGCTCAGAGCTTAATTTCCATGGAAGAGCAAAAACTGTTTTGTTTCGTTTTGTTTAAGTGCAGAATAATCCATTTTATGGTTATTTTAAAGACTGCTGTTTATACTATAATGAATCAACATTAATAATAATGTGAAAGTGTAGCTTCATCCTCAAAATTGATTATTAGGTCAATGTGGGAGAAAATGGTCATCTCCTCAATCCTGTATTGTCCTATCTCTACCCTTGTTGGAGTTTTAGAATCTAACTTCAAAATTATCTTTAAAAAAAAAAACTATTCCTTGATAAAGATTTAATTTCTCTAGCCTATTTCATCTCTTGCTCATCAGTTCATTGCTCCAAAGATATCAGGCAGAAATACACCTTTATTATAAAAAACATTCAATAATTCCTGTGGATATTCTGCTATACAGGATCAGGAGATAAGAATAAATAAAATATGTAAAAGTATGAATTAGATTCAAAAGTGTTATATAAAGTATGGCAGATCACTTACTAAAACCTCAAGTATTTCTTTCCTTGTTTCATTTATTTGTTTTTAATTGGCACAAAAAGTATACGATTAATTTTTTTAATGATGCCAGTTAACAGAAGTAGAGACGATAACAAATATCTCAGGTTTAAATTGCCAAGGTAATACAATTTTTAAACACTATTCCTTGAGTTACTCAAAATATAAGCATATTCAAATATCTTGATCTTGACTGCCCAGAGATCAGATTCACCCCAAACAAACAAACAAACTAAAAACAGCTTTCACCGAATCACTTCCTTTTAAGGATCAACAGTAACATTTCATTGCTGCTTAACACAAGAGAGGCACATGTGCATTTTTCCAAGAAGGCTCTGGGTTAAGGCACCTGGGGAGCAAAGGAAAAGATAATAATGGGTCTTGTGGAGGTTCTCAAGGGACTAATAACCCCAGGTGGTCTTAGAAATCACGTAAAATATCCCTTCAGGACCACTTGGGACAAAGCCAAAAAAATGCAGCTGGTATAGTGCTTCAGTTCTCTCCACATGCAGTTTCAATATGGGCCCTTGTCATTTGCCAGCGCAGCCCTGCAGTGAGCAATAATTACATCAAATTCTATAGATTATCACCCTACAAGTCATTTTTCAAATGCTCTCATTAATGAGGACATTTTGAAAACCATGAACAACCAGATAGGAAAAGATGACTGTATTCTGTGACCCTGGCTCTCTACAACCTTCCTTTCCCTTCCTCTCTATCTCTCCAGCCCTGAGAGAGCAGCAACTACAGCTCTTCCTTAGAACCCAACAAGTTCAAGAGGTAGTTTCTCCTCCCCATCTTTGTTCATCCTGATCTAAAAATTCACACCTTCCAGTTCTCTCCTCCATATGCATGGACCCTTGCCAGAGAATGGAAATAGGGGTTACATGGACTATAAAAATAACAATCATTTATATAGTACCTTTAGTTAACAAGCCATTTTGCACTCTCTCTTGAACCTAACATGAGAAAGTTATTATCATTATTATTATTGATAACAATTCCTCAGATGAGAAAACTGAGGCTCAGAGAGATTTTTTATTTACCTGGAGTTACACTATGAATGAATCAATAAACATTGATAAGTAGTATTGTCAGTAGTTGCAGTGTGAAATAATGAGGATTTTAAAAATAAAAGATTAAAAAATATCCTTGTCCTCAAGCAGTTTACATTCTAATCAAGGAGACAACATGCATATAATAATTTATATTCAAAAAGCCTTTTGTCTAGGGCAGGTATACATTTTGATCTTATCTCAATAAATGGTTATGACAAGGATGGCAAACCTATGGCACAGGTGCCAAAAATGGCACACAGAGCACTCTCTGTGAGCAGTTGGCCACCCTCCCTCCCCACCCCTCACCCCCTGAGTTCATTACTAGAAAGGCAGAGGGACTCAGGTGGAGTAGCTCCCCTCCCCCTCTCCACTATGCCTGATGACACTACATCCCCCACCCCTCCACCCAGCAGCCCGATGGGAGCACTTCCTCCCTCCTCTGTGTAGGGTAAGAGGGGACAGGGAGCACCCAGGACTCTCTCAGAGGAGAGAGGAGAATGGCACTTGGTCTCTGGGAGGGGGAGGAGGGATTGGCAGGCACACTACTTTGTCTTGGGGATGTGGCCTGGCACTCTATTTCTAAAAGTTTTGCCATCACTGGGTAGAAGATATTAGTCTATATATCTAATTTCTGCCAGATTATTTTCTAATTTTCCCAACAATTTTTCCAAAAACTGAATTTTTATCCCTAAAACTTGTATATGGAAGGTATCCTCAGCTATAACATGATGTAAAATTTGAACACAGTTTGTCCTGATTATAGGTCCAATTCTTACATCTCAGGCATCTATTCTAAGGAGCACAGCTTCTAGAGGAGAATCCAGAGGCTTTTTTTCTTCCATGTGCAATCTTTCCACCCAACAGTGTCATCCACGTTTTAAAACTGGGAGTGATCATAGTATCGATCTAACCTAAAATGTTTTGGAATAATAATTACCTCTCAAATGTTCTTGACAAATGGTCACCCTATGTTTACAATTCAGCTATAGCCTCTACCTTCTGAAATTCCCCATTTCCTTCCTTCTTTCTCAATTCTAACTTTTAGAAAAGTGTCCCTTAGAAAATGGCCTTTAAAGCTTCAGCATCCATCCATCATTCTTAACGCTGTCCTCTGAAGCCAAACAAAAGTCTAATCTATCTTCCTGATGGCAGCCCTTTAAATACTTGGAGAGAACTATCACTCATCCCCCTAAATCTTCTCTTTTCCAAGCCAAATATTCCCAGCTCCTTGTATATCATGTTCTTCTAATACCTTCACTCTCCTTCCCTCTATCCTTTGGACATGCTCCAACATATCAATGTCCTTTCCAAAAGGAAAGCGTTCTATGTCTAGAACCAAACATTACATTACATATACAGTCTGAACTTCAACTACTATTGTACCTCCATTTTTCTAAACACAATTTAGTCAAATCAGGTTAAAATTTATTAAATACCTACTATATGCCAGATACTGTGCTATGTTCTGAGGATATAAAGGAAGGCAAAAAATAGTTCCCACTCTCAAGAAACTCACGGTTCAGTGGGGGAAATAACCTGCAAACAGCTACAAATAAACAAGAAAATACAGGATAAATTTGAGATAATCATAGAGAGAATAAAGTAGCATTAAGAGGGATCAGAAAAGGCATCTTATAAAAGGTGGAATATTATCTAGTACTTAAAGGAAGCCAGAAAGCAGAGATGAGCGGGGAGGGAATTCCAGGTATGTGGAACAACTATTGAAAATACATACAGTCAAGGGGCACAACTAGATGGCTCAATGGGTACACTGACAGGCCTGGAGATGGAGTTCCTAGATTCAAATATGGCTTCAGACACTTCCTAGTTGTGTGACTCTAGTCAAGTCAATTAACTCCAATTGCTTCACCCTGACCAATCTTCTACCTTAGAACTAATATTTAGTATCAATTATAAAATAAAAGATAAGTGGCTTTATAAATAAAATTTGTAATTGCATACAAACAGGAGATTGAGTATCTTGTTCAAGGAACAACAAAGAAGCCAATGTTGCTGGATCACAGAGAGAGACTGAATTAAGCATTATAATATTGGAAGGGTAGGAAGGGCTTTAGAAGAGAGAAGATTTTATCTTTGATCCTGGTTATAATGGGGAGTCTCTGGAGTTTCCTGAAGCAGGGAAGAGGAAGGTAGCAATATGGTCAAACCTATACTTTATCAACCTGTACATTTATTTAGATAAGTGAAAGATGGAGTGGAGAGAAATTTGAAGAAAAGAGACTAAAAAGAAGGCTACTACAATAGTCCAGACATGAGGTGACGAGAGTCTAGACCACAGTAGTGAGAGAGTCTCAGGAGTGGCATATATGAGAGATGCCATGAAGTTAAAGTTAACAGATGTTACATACTGAATACAGGACTCAAGAGAGTGTGGTATCCTGAACAGTAATGGGAAATTTAGGAAATCAGGAGGGTTTGGGGGGGATAAGATAATTAGTTCAATTATGGCTATGTGTAATTGAAGATGTCTGTGTGCAAGTTAACTAATAAGAAGTTGGAGATGTGAGACTGAAGGTCAGGAGATAGGTTAGGGCTGAATATGTAGATGTCATCTCCATAGAGATAATAATTTAATCTGCTCTGCAAAATGTTAGCTTTTTAGACTCTTGTCATACTGTTGACTCATCCTGACCTTATAGTCTACTGAAACCCTCAGTCTCTCTCTCTCTGTGTCCTCTATATCTCTATTTGTCTCTCTGTCTCTTCCTATCTCTGTCTCTATCTCTCTGTCTCTCTCTGTGTGTCTCTGTCTCTGTCTCTCTGTCTCTGTCTCTCTGTCTCTCTGTCTCTGTCTCTCTCTCTCTCTCTCTCTCTCTCTCTCTCTCTCTCTCTCTCTCTCTCTCATCTCTGAATTTCATAAACATTCCCTAGGATCATAAACTTAAAAATTGGAAAGGACCTTAGAGTTCCTCATGTCCAACCCTCAGCTTACATAGTCCTAAATAAGCAAAATGAAATCATTGTTCAAGATCTTACCTATATTAGGCATTAGAATAAGGATTTGAGTTAAGATCCTACAGGTGCATATCCATCAGTTTTTCCACTACTTGTTGTCACCTTTAATTATACTTTGATCCAAGTAAATGATAAAAATGTTGTCCAAATCTCCTAGTCAGTTAAACCTTGCTATATTTGCATACTGGAGATGATAACTATACCAGTCAAAATGGTTTCACCAGCACACACATTAACTCCTAGGAAACTCCTAGGAAAAATAAAAGTTGTCCACATTCTTTGACTCTTCTTTCTTACTACTCATTCACTTCTTATACCCCTCATAATCTGACTTCTCTTCCTATCACTTTCTTGAAATGCTCCCCTCTAAAATCACCAATAATATTTTTATGGCAAGTCAATAGCCTCATCTTAATTCTCATCTTTCTTGACTATTCTATCCTATATGACACCACTGACCACCCACTCCTTCTGCATAATTTCTCCTCCCTTGGTTTTTCATTTTGTTGCTTCATTTCTATTTTCTTCCTAACTCAAACACAATGTGCTAAAACAAAATTCACACTCTTTCCTCTTAAATCTACTTTTCCTCACACCTTTCATATTTCTTACAATGGCACCACCATTTTGCCTTCAGCTAGATTTAAAACTCAAGAATTAACCTTGACTTTTCACTCTCACTGATCACTCATAACATGTTTCCAATTTTTTTGAATTTCAGTTCTTCAACATTTATATCTTCTCTTTACTCATACCACAAGAGCTCTAGAAGAGGCTTCTATTACCTCTTGTATGAATCTCACTGAGACCAGTCTTTTTCTTCTCCAAAGGGCTGCCCAAATGATATTATTAAAATACAAATTTGACCATGTCACTCCCCTTTTCAAGGAACATCATTACCACCCTTTGTCTTTTTGGATAAAATACAAGTGTCTCTGACATTTGAAAGTCCTGCACAATCAGACTGCAGAATATTTTTCTAGGTTGGAGTCATATTATTTTCCCTCATTAGCTATCACTGATAGCTTGCCATTTGCTTTGCCTGTTCCCCATTTCCCAATTCACCCACACCTCTAGAATAACACCCTCCAGAGACCAGACCTTCAAAGATTGCAGGAAAGTTAATCCCTTCAACTTTGAACTCTACCCTGGGGCTAAACTGTCCTCCTAATTAATGAATAACCATGTGCAAAATCATCTAAAGCACTTTATCCAACCTATCTATCCCATCTTATCCATCTATCCCAGACATGTCATCTGTCCTACCATTATACTTGTGCTCCTATCCAGCTTCTCCATCCCTTGTTCTGGTAAACATAATTAAATAAATACTGCCATTTTTTTCTGGAAAAGATGTGACAACGGACTGCCCTATGGCTCCTTCTCACCATTTCCATTTTTCTAAAAATCAAAATTCTATTTTTTGGCCAATATTTTTTTATATTAACTCTCTCCCACAATTAGACTATAAGTTTCTTGAAGGCAACTATTGCCTCACTTTCATATCTGTCTCCCCAATGACTAGCACAGTAAATGGCACATAAAAGACACTTAAAAGTGCTTTTAAAACTTCATTCATTTGCCCAATATATATTATAGATAAATTGACCATGTACTATTTATCAAAAACAACATTATTTTCCCAAATTCTATGCATTTATGTGAGCTACTCTTCAAAGCTGGAATGCTTTCCTTTCTAATTTCATTTTTATTACCCCTACCTCCTTTTAAGTCTTAACTCAAATTACCTCTTTTAATAGATCTTTCCTCATTCCTCCCATTGTTGGTGGCTTCCTCATCGCAGTGTATTAATTTTGTTTATTTCCCATGTTTATTTATTTGTGAACACATTGTTTCTGCCAATATTGTTTCAATATTGTTATTGCCATTGTTTCTGCCAAGTAGGATATGAGTTGCCCAGGCCCTAGTACAATGCCTAACCATTTGTTGTTGTTGTTCAGTCATTTAGTTGTATTTAATTCTTTGTGATCCTATTTAGGGTTTTCTTGGCAAAGATACTGGAGTAGTTTTCCATTTCCTTCTCTAGTAGATTAAGGCAAACAGCAGTTAAGTGACTTGTCCAAGATCAAAGAGCTAGTAAATATCTGAGGCTAGATTTGAACTCAGGTATTCCTACAGGCTGACATCTAACACATAAAAAGATGGCTGCTAGATATTCATTGATTGATTAATTCATTAAAGAGAAATATCTGAATTCAAGTTTCTTCTCTGAAACTTATGAGATATATAATCTGGGGCAAGTCATCTCATCTTTCCAAGCCTCAGTTTCTTCATCTGTAAAAATGGTGTCAACCTAAATGATCTCTACAGTACCTTTCAGTTCTAAAAATCTATATTCCAATAGCACAATGGTTTGTATTTTAAAATAAAAACATATAAATCTTAATATTTTAGTACCATAATGTAAATGTTAATTTAGTATAATATATAGGGCTTTATTTACAGGACAAGGCAATAGACCTACCATGCAATAACAATATTCAAATGTTTCTTGGGCCTTGGCTCCAACTAGAAAATATTTTAGAGATGTACTTATGAATATTAATAAATCCAAATTAAGTTTTTGTTTCTGCCATCTTTTTTGCAAATGGTATACTCTCATAAATTCAGAATAGCAAGGTTTCATTATTTTTCTTCAAGGTATTGAACTTTTCTTTTCAGTCCTAGTTGCAAATCTCAAAGATGTTCTATGAACACAGAAGAAAAACATTTTCTTGATCAGTTCAATGGGGATATGATTGGGGATGTAGACTCTGAATGATCACTCTATTGCAAATATTAATAATATGGAAATAGGTCTTGATCAATGATACATATGAAACCCAGTGGAATTGTTCATTGGCTCTGGGAGGGAGAGATTGAGGAAGGAAGTGAAAGAACACGAATTATGTAACCATGGAAAAATATTTCAAATTAATTAATTAATTATTTAGAAAATAAAAAATGTGATATAGTTTGCAAAAAAATACAAAACAGTAATAATATTTCTCTTTGTTCCTTTCTACACTTTTTTCTGTGTATGAATGTTTCATTAATATTCTTTTATGTTTACCAATCCTTTTTTTCCTTCTTCACTTCTCAAAAAAAATATGTTCTATGGATCTTTAACATTTAAGAAGCTTTAGTTTTTTAAGAGACTATGTAGTAAAGGCAAGACCATAAGGAATCATACCAAGCAAGAAGGCATTTGGAAATCCATGCATTTTCTCATGATAAGTGATATTATTTTTATTTTATGTGTTGACAATATAATCATTCTCTTCAATGGGATATATGTAAAGTAATCATAATAATAATGATGATAATCATATTAGCTGAAAAGAGCTTTTGTCATTTATAAAGCATTTTGCATATATTATCTCATTTTAATTTCATGGCAATTATAAATACTAGAGATATCAATATATCTGTTATATGGAAAAGGAAAGTGAGTATCAGTAAAGTTCAATAATATTCTTTATGGTGATGAAACTTGCAAGTGTCAGAGTAATAATTTGAATTCAGGTCTCTCCTGACTCCAGATACAACATTCTTTCCAATCTATTGTATAGAATATCAGCTGAAGACAAATTATCAAGTTGGTGAAATTTATTTTTACCTCTTCCCAGTTCCATCTTTGGGCATCTCTCATTCATATATTGGAATCTCTCTCCTGGGTGCCCAGAGCCATGGCTGCCCACCAGAGTATTTTATCTCAAAGTGCCTTCCCTAGGCAATGCTCAATACTCTGACTTAGACCATTTCTCTTTATACTTTCTTCTGCCCAGACATAGATAGCATAAACCCAAACTTCTTTTTCCCCAGTTAACTCATGTTAAATATATATCAATTAATAAAGCTGAAAACTGTATTCTATTATAATTTAATGGGTCACAGTATAGAAGGAATGTTAGACTGGTAGTGAAAGGATCTAGGTTCTTATTATATCTCTGACACAACTAGTGCGACCTTGAGCAGATCTCAGGATCATAGCATCCTTGATTTGGAGATGAAAGAAGCATCAAGGCACTCCAGGCCAAATTAACCTTCTTGGACTTCAATTTCATCAACTTTAAAATGAGGAAACTGCACTAGATGGTCTCTGAAATAAATGCCTGCCAGCTCTAAAAGTATGATCCTTTCCTATCTAAATCTGTGATCTTATAGCCTATGCAGGAAAATGTAGTGGGTCCAGGGTTGTTTTGGAACCAGCTTGACATGGCAGATGAGAAATACTTAAGTTTTCAATGTGAACATTTGCACTTCAGAAATTGGCTACCAGAAATGAAGGCTTAATTTTTTGTTTTATTCATTGATTGGACTTAATGAAATGATGGAGGAAATGCCAATAATGTAGATTAAACTTAAAAGAGTATCAATCATACTTTTTTTCTTAGAGAATTGGTTGTTAAACATTTGCCAGCATATTCCTAAATGGGCCCCACCCAAAACATTTCATTTTGCAAAGATCTCTTAAAAAAGGAATAAGCCTTTAAAGGAAGAATTTCAAGTTCCATAAGGTGTGTGAAGTTAGGGCTTTTATGAAGAAAAGTTTTTGAAATTAATGAATCTTTCTGTGGTACCCTTCCAAACAAATTAGCTCTTCATTTTACACACAGCTAGCCTTGACATCAGTTTGTCACTAAAAACTCATTCATTGTTCTTAAATACATCTGTGTGTATGTACATGTGCATGTGCATGTCTATGTATTGGGGGTGGGGGAAGAGACAGAAAGACAGAGAGAAAGAGGGAGAGACAGAGAGAGTGTGTGACAGAGAGACAGAGAGAGAGACAGAGAATGAAAATGTTAAGTTAATGCAGGCTTCCAGGAAACTGTGTTCCTTCATCCTTCTGTAAGACTTCACTCAAAAATGATCTCATTGGCCTCCAGTCATAATGTAGGAGCTTAGAAATGTACTTTTTGCTGGTATTGACAATTTGATGCTGTTTTTTTTCAATTCAAATCATAATTTAGTTACTCTATTCAATTAAAGAAGGAAATTTTTATTGTATAATGAAATAAAGAAATAAATGGATACGTGTATAATATTTCACCTTTAATACCTCCTATTTAATTAGGTTAGAGAAGAGAAAACAATATATAGTAAATAGAATGCTGGTCTTTGAATCAAGAATGCCTAGCTTTTATTCCTCTGGCTCACACTTACCATAATAATTACTTAGAACAAACAATTATATTGATATGGCTTCATGTTTGGCCAGCAATCATAATACCTGCGTATTTCTACTGATTCAGACCCACTAACTTTTACCAAATAAAACCAGATTGAGCTTCTTTCCCAACCTTTAGTTTATTATGTCAGGTGAGTGATCGATTTAATTCCATAAGTGTGTGTTTCATTGCTCTCATATTCTGTTTACAATTCTATGATTTTAGAGAATGGATGTTACTCCAAGGAAACATGAAGAAGATATATGTCTTTTAAAACATCCTTCAAAGACTATTAGAAATATTTCAGTGCCAGTTGGCATGGAGAATTATAAGTTTCAAGGTTCATTCAACCCCAAAATGAAGTAGTATCAATTGCACCAATGCACAAAGGAGATTGAAAATTAAAAATAACACCAAGACATGACCAACTCTTGATAGAAAAACTATCTAATCCTCAGAAAAGAGGAAAGCACCTTTGGAAGTATCTGGAAGTTCAAAGGGCTATTATTAATTCATCCATGCTATCCCAAAGCTGTAAGAACAATTAGAATAGTTTTATATTTATTTTAAATAATATTTTTCACTATTATATGTAAAAATGATTTTATATTCATTTTTAAGGTTTTGAGTTCCAGTTCTCTCCTGTCTTCTGACCCTCTCTTCCTGACTCAGCCCATGTCCTCCTCTCCTCCCCATGATGATAACCAATATGATATAGATTTTTACATGTGTAATTGTGTTAGTCATTTTGTGGAAGAGAAGAAGAAGAAAGAAGAAGAAGAAGAAGAAGAAGAAGAAGAAGAAGAAGAAGAAGAAGAAGAAGAAGAAGAAGAAGAAGAAGAAGAAGAAGAAGAAGAAGAAGAAGAAAGAGGAGAAGAAGAAGAAAGAGGAGAAGAAAGAGGAGAAGAAGAAGAAAGAGGAGAAGAAAGAGGAGAAGGTAAAAGAAAAAGAAAGAGGAGAAGGTAAAAGAAGAGGAGGAGGAAGCTGAGGCCCAGAGGAATTAAGTTATCTGCCCATGGCTACATAGCTAGTAAGTGGCATCACCTAATTTTGAACCCATGACTCCAAATTCAATATACTTTTCACTATACCATGGCCACTCTAAAATGGGCATTTAATAAATAATTGATTAAAAAAGACTAAAAAGTTTTTAAATATTTCAGGGGCTCTATTAATGATCTAATCTTTTTGCTGTTTTTTAAGTTACTTATCTTTGCCTACAAAATTGAATGGGAGAGAAGAGATGGAAGAGAGACTGAGGAGAGAGAGAAAGAGAAACTACCAAAATAATTAACTACTTTTAAACTTTTGACAAAGTAGTCAAATCTTTGACTAGAATGAAATCACAGTTCTTGAGTAAAGAGAAGACTAACGTAGTATATATGATTTGTTACAGAGTATGCACTGTAATAGACCTAGGCAATTTCTAGGATTAACAGGGTACAGATAAGACAGGGAACCTAACCTTTACTTTTTCCTGTTAAGGCAGAATTTAGGCCAAATCTTAAACTTTTTTAGATCCTAATCAATGCCTTGAAGAAATTTAACTTCCAAATGGTAGATAGTTGTCATTTTACTTTTTAAAAGCAAGTTTTAGAAAGGTGAATAATTGAACCCAGATAATGCTCTTTACCTTAAATTAAATTTAATTCCACAAGTATTTACTCAGCACCTAATTTACCTAATATATGCTAAAACATAACTATGGAAATAAAAAATAGTAGAATATAGTGCCTGCCTTCAAGGAGTTTTTGATCTAATGAGGAGAAAAGTTTATCACATATCAAAACACTATACAATCAAATACTTGTATAAAAGAGAAAATATGCACATTGGGGATACAGGGAAGGAAGAGATAAATTTGGGCTAATGGAATCAAGAAGTCAGAGAGAACTTATTGGAGTAGGATGAGGATAGACAAGTCTTTTCTAGACTTGAACCAGTCAGAACAAGCTATCCATCCTTTCTCTGGATTTGATTATACAAAATTGTCTATTATTGTCCACAATAAGATTGTTTTTCTATTAGTCTCTGAGTCCTACTAGGCATAATTGTCTTAAAACAACTACCTGGTGTAGGCTTTCCTGGAATATGGTGATAACCTTCTTATAACTGGAATATGGTTATAGCCTTCTGGTTGACCTTTCTATCTTAAATTTCTTACCACTCAAGGCTATCATTTAGCTGCCAAAGTGATCTTTATAGTGTGGAGGGTGAAAGATGAAATGACTGAAGAAATAAAGGTAAGATCTTCTAGGATATGACTTAATAAACAATGTGTATCAATCAAACAAAAAAACTTGGGTGTAGACCCGGAATGCAGGAGGGCATGGACTTTTAAGTGTTAAAAACAATTAATCAAATAAGACCGATTAATTAAAAGGAAACAATACAACATTAGGCAATCTGATATCTAGTTGAAAGAGAGATTAGAGATTTTCCAAATTGAGAGAGGGAGAGCAACAAGGTAAATCCTTGAATTCAAAAGAAGAGGAGTCCCACTTCTTGCAAACATCTGTGCAAAAGCAAAAGAACCTGGATTTAATAACTGATTGATCAGTATTGGACCAATTTTCAAATAAGATATATGGATTGCTTGAGATATACAATTATGAAAAAATTGGATCTGATTAAGTTTCTGGGCTCCATGTACTCAGCACTTAGTGAAGGGTCTCTGCTGTGAGAAATGATGAGAAATGATAATTTTGGAAAAAAACATGGAAGGACCTATATAACATTATGAAGACAAAAAAGAGCAGAACAAAGGGAACATTGCATACAAAACAGAGATATTGTTTGAATAATGACTAGTGTATGTCCACTTCCAGAAAAAGAACTGATAAACAGAAATAAGTAAGATATAGTTTACATATACATAAATCTTTTTTGTCAAATGGTGCCTTCTCTAATGGGATGAGGGAAGGGAGGGACACAGTGAATTGGGTATTTTAATGTAACAAATAAATAAATTTTAATTTTAAAAATCAGCAGGCAGAGTCCACCTTCCCATACCCTCAGGGATAGGGTCAAATGACACAATAATGTTTCCTCCTAATTCCCACAGTTGAATGAAGTTTTTTCACAAGACTAAAATTGGACTAAGCCTCTAACTGAATAGTAACTAAGCCAGCTCCAGTCTTGAGTCACAAGATGAAGTCAGTATGATTCTCTCAATTCCCTACCATTAACTACTTGCTATCCTATTTCCCACAGTTTCCCCACTAGTGACACAAATTTGTCATCACTCCCTCATTCCTATTCAGTAAACTCCTATGATTCCTTACTATCTCCAAGATCAACTGTAAAATCCTATTTAACATCTAAAACCCTCTCAACCCTGAGCCTTTCTAACTTTTCATTCTTCTTTAACTTTACTCCCCTCAATATACTTCAAAAGTCAACACCTTCTTCTTCTTGTTTCTTATGCGTGATATACCCTCTTTAGAATGTATATATTTTTAACAGCTATTCTTCATGCCTTCAATGCTCACTTCTCCCTCCTGACTTCCCTCTCTTTCTTCAAGACATTACTCAAATGCTAATTTCTACAGGAAATATTCTTCCAGTTTTCCCTTTCCCACCTACTGTTAGTACCTTCCCTCTGAGATTACCTCCCATTCACACTCTATAAGTCTTGTACATATGTAGTTGTTTGCATGTGATCTTGAATTCAGATACTATTTACTTTTTTGCCTTTCTTTAGATTCCAAATTCTTATCATAGTACCTGGCACATGGCAAGTGCTTAATAATGGCTTATTGGGGGGGATCAGTGGATAGAGAGCCAGGCCTGGAGATGGGAAAACCTGGGTTCAAATGTAGCCTTGGACATTTCCTAGCTGTGTGACCCTGAGAAAGTCACTTAATCCCAGTTGTCTGGCCCTTACTGCTCTTCTGCCTTCTGCCTTCTGGCAGAAGGTAAGGGGTTTTTAATGTTTATTAACTAAATGATGAAAAGAAATCCATAAAATTTATTGGAATTTGCAGAGCCTCTTTAGCAAATAGAATTCAGATGGAACCTTTGAAGATTTTTTTTAAACACAGTACAAACAAACACACATACACACAACTCCTTTTTGATATGTAGTTTATCAGTCTTAATCCAGAACTTTCAGGATAAAGCAAGGGATTCCTTAACCATGCTTATTCCAGGCTTGGATTCTCTCTCTGCAGGTTATTACAAACCAGGAAGCCAATTAGCACTCAATGTGACGGTGGTTTTTTGTGACGTGGACAGCTGGCCACTCAAAGATACACTAGGACCACCTGCTCATGAAACATAGGCCACCAAACAGGCACCAGATGGTGACAGCATATGGACATTCCTGTTACATTCAGTCACTCTCAACCTAAGCTATATTTCAATTGGACCCTAAGCAGAAAAGACAGCCATACCAAATAACTGATATCATCGATAGCCTAATTCTCTTTAAATCTCCTGTATTATGCCTTCTTCTGGATTAAAGAATCATTCCTGATTTCTTCTAGCCCAATAAAAATCCACATTATGTTGCAATTAAAGAAATTTGACTATATAGATGTGTGTACACACATACATGTGTATATGTGTATACATATGTATGTATATATTTGTTTATATATATGTAAACCTGCTCAGACTCCCTCGTGGGAAAAGGAAGGGGGAAATGTGGGAAAACTAGCAGCAGAGGGCTGGAATAAGAAGGAATTGGGGAGGATAGGGATGAGAATCGATAATGAGAGAAAAATGCCAAGGTAAAAGGAAGAGCCAGGGCATGCCAGCTTTTGGCAAAAATCCCAAATTAACTTGGTCTCTAAAGTTTGCTTGTGAGCATACATATGTGCAGAGGAAGGAACTTGAGAAATTTCTTGATCATTCAGTGGATCTGCAAAGATGTTGACAGACTTGTTTTGATTGCTATGTAGTAAAAAGATGAGAGAATTTTGAAAGTCCAAGAGAGTTTCCAAAAGGTTCTTTAAAACCAGGTAAATGCCAAGAGCTACCCTGGCCCAAACAGAATGATTATGAAGAAGGAAAGATCATTTCATGATTCTGGGGAGTGTCATTTTTACTTGGAACCAAAATGATTTCATGGATAACTTTCAGAAGGATAGAGGCTAGGGCATTATGGAGTGTGTGTGTAGGAGGGGGGAGTGATTTCCTTTGTTTTATTTTATTGTAGATTAGGGATTTCAATGGTGTAGGGAATTTTCTCTAGTAGACATCCCTAACCTTTCTTTGTTTTATGGATACCTTGAACAGTATAGTGAAGCCTGGGGACTTTTTCTCAGAATAATGTTTTTGAATACATAAAATTCAATACACAGGATTACAAAGGAGATACAGTTAACCAAGTATTAAAAATTTAAAAAGTCCATAGACCTCAGGTTAAGAATCCATGCTTCTTTGATCTAGATCAGCAGCCTGAAAGTTATAGTCCTTGAGGGTTCCTGGCAATATAGTTTGCTCATGGTAACAAAGCTATTATTTATTGAAGGCAAGATTTGAACCCAAATTTTCCTGACTCCAAGGCCAGCCCTTAAGCCAAACTCTCTCTGAGGCAGGAATGAGTTGAAATATTCAATTTAATTCAATAAACATCTATTGAAACCCTATTGTGTGTTTAAAATAGTGTTAAACATTATGGCAGTGATGGTGAACATTTCAGAGGGCATTAGAGAGGCTGGTGATGTGAGAAATGTCCTTAGGCATCCATGGAGAGGGGGGAGGGAGCAACCCAGCCCTGAATCCCTCTGGCTTTCAAGAAACAAGCTCAGGCAAACTTCTATGCTAGGGTGATGGTGTACATGTCCACAGAGAGGGCTCTGAGTGCACCCTTTGGCACACATGTCATAGATTTGCCACCATAGCACTATGGAATATAGAAACATAAAAAGTAGAGAGTGATATCAAATCGAAATTCTTAGTCTGAAAATAGTATTGCCCAGGTGGATAGGTATCATGCTTCAAATTGACAAGCAAATTGGAAAATGATAGACAGACCAAGCAAATTTCATCCACAATCTCTCTTTTGCCTTTGTGGATCAGATAGGCTATTTGTGTCCATGAAAAAACAAAAACAAAACATCCATCTCTCAACTAATAGAAATAGACCCAAGGATCATACTCTGGAATTTTTTTACTTGCTATGTGGCAAATGCCTAGTGACTTTTTATGTGGGAATTATTTTCTAAATTTTTATTGTGTGAGAATGCCCAGGACAATCAGAAGAGGAGGAAAAATCAGAGTAGAGGAAAGGACTATAATTCTGAAGAAAGTAACCCCCAGTTTAAACTATATACTGTCTATGTGATTTGGGGGAAATCTCTGAACCTTCCTGAATAAATATCAATGTCTTCATCTATAAAATAAGGGAGGCTAAGTACTTTCTTCTTTTAACTCAAATTTTAAGATGCATGATGTAAAATTATATGACTGGGTGTGGAGCCCTGAGTTTTAGTTTCAGATCTGACACAGTAGCTTGGACAAGATCTTAAATTTCTCAGGACTTCTATTGCCTTATATGTATAATGAAAAGGTTTGACTAACTGACTTCTTTAATCCTTTCTCTTTCTAACATTCTGATAGGGTTTTGCCCCACCTTTAGATTCTTAGCTTGAGGAGATGAGATCTATAACACAACCAAGATCCTAAGCAAATAGTAGAAAAATAAAAAGGGAGATAAAAGGAGATGAAACAAAAGAATGCCAAAATGTGACAAATGCCTTCCTCAGCATTATGTCAAACATGTTTACAGAACTGTACAATTAATAATAATAATAATAATAAAAACCCTCTGCTGGAGTCCCTAATTACTATTCCACACAGGGCAGAATATCTCTTCATTATCCCTTTTGGAATGGATTGTGTACATCAAACAGTCAAGATATAAATAAAATATGCCTGCATGCATAATACCCTCACATTAAAGCAGGAGGCAATTAACCTATGATTTCTCATTAATTAAATTAAAATACCCCTCCAAAAATGTCTAAAATCAAAACAGATTTCTTTTTGTGTGTGGAGTTTTTTCCTTCAATGATATAGCATAGGCTGCTTGCAAAATTCATCAGCCCAATAACAAAATATCATGTTTCTGATATTATCATAAGCCAGGCACTAGTTTCCTCTAGAGTCCCTGGGCTCATTTAGCTATGCCCTGTTATAATGTGGGTTTTATTTATGCTTATAAAATGCAGCTTCTTATCACACACAAATTTACTTTTTCCTCATCCTCCTCAAAAGTGTAGCCAAGTCCAGTAGCTTATTGCTCTTTCATGCTGTACATATTAGAACTGGTTATTATCTATTTAACCAGCTAAATAACATAACTAAGTTTCCAGAAAGGAGCTTTGTGCCTGTTGCTGACTTTTTTGTTGTTTGTATTTAAATGCCACCCTTTCTAAGAACATCTCAAAGTCCTCTGTAACCCTGGTTTTCTCACAATGTTTAAGCCACTAATACTAGGTCACCTTACTCAGTAAGATGAGTTTTTCCTTTGTTCCCAAGGCCCAGACCATAATATCTTATGAAGTCTTTGCTCTTTTATTCATTCCATTCCACCAAAAACTCAGACTATACCCCTGGGTCCACTGGTTCTAATAGATGAGCTTCTTGGCTTACTGATGAGCTTTTATCTTATCTTACTAAGGCCCTTGACTCTGGCCACTTTCTCTCATCACTGGGCTCTTGCCAAAATCCCACCCCCTGTTTCCAGAACCCCTTAATGTGTTCTCTCCTATTAAAATATAATCATTTGTGTCTGAGGGCAGATAAAGAAGACCACAAGAAAACACCAGTGTGATCAAAAAGTCCCAGGGTATAAACCTTAGAAATGGCAATCAGATCAGCAAACAGCTTGGCAGTAATCTGATCAAAATACACTAGATTATAGAGTCCAAACGATTCTATCAAGAAAAGGGAGAAAAGCACTCTGGACCATGAAGACCTGGTAATCAGTGATGGAGAGCAGATGAAGGCAAAGAATGTAACCTCAGGATGTGGAAGTCAGTACAGGAACCCAGGGTGAGACAAAGTAGACCTGACCACATACCCAAAATTCCATGAAACAGCAAGAAATCGAAATCAAAAGACTAGAACAATAAAAGAAAAAGAAGATATCTGGCATCATAGACAAATGAATTAAAATAGGTCAAGGAAAAATAATCTAATAATAATCTAAGACTCACTGGATACCCTGAAAACAATGATTTTTTTAAAAGCTAGATATTCTATTTCAAGAAAGCATAAATTTAAAATGCCCAGATATATTAGAAACAGGAGGCAAAGAGAAGATTGAAGAATTTACCAATGACCTCCTAAAAAGAACTCTCCAAATCCTAGGAAAGTCAAAATCCAAAGCTCTTGTGTCATAGGGGTAAAATACTCCAAGGACCACCCCCCTACAAAAGCAGTTTGAGCACTAAATTGCCACAGTCTAGATCACACAAGAACTATCAACTTCTTTTTAATATCATTTATTTATTTAGAAGATTTTCCCCTGGTTTATGATTTATGATTTTTCCCATCCCTCTTCCCTCACCCCTCCTGGAGCTGACAAGCAATTTCACTGGGTTATACATGTATCATTGTTCAAAATCTATTTATGTTTTATTCATATTTGCCATAAAGTGATCTTTTAATACCAATATCCCAATCATATCCCCATTGAACCATGTGATCTATCATATGATTTTCTCCTCCATTTTTACTCCCACAGTTCTTTCTCTGGATAGTAAGTTCTTCCAGATTGTCCTGGATCATTGTATCACTACTAGCAAAAAAAGACTATTGCATTTGATTGTGGCACAATGTATCAGTCTCCATGTACAATCTTCTCCTGGAAGAATTGGCAACTTCTAATATAAGAAAGAAGACATCTTAGAATACAATATTCTAAAAGACAAAAAAGATAGGCTTACATCCAAAAGTAAGTTACCCTGATAATCTGAGTATCACCTTTAATAGGAGAGGTAAATTGTTTGAGGAAAAGACCAGAATTGAGTAGGGACTTGGAAAGATGGGTATAATAGTAACCACAGCAACTACTTCAAAAGTTTATGGTGAGACCCAAAAGAAATAATTTATCTAAAAGATAGAGAATGAATCCTACATTTGAATTACTTATTTTACAAATAGCTGAGCAAAAAATGAAGGTGAAAAGGAAAAAGGAAAAGGAAAGATACATCTAAAGGAATACAGAATTTCAGAAAATAGCAAAGAGAGATTAAATGTTCTTAAATGAGCAATGAAAAGAAATGGAAAAATATAATAAACAGACCTCTTCCACAAAATTAGAGAATTAGAGCAGTTAAAGGGAATATTTTGTGCAAAATGGACATGATAAAAGAGAAAAAAAAACAGACTTATCAGGAATAGAAGAGTCTAAGAAGAGGTGACAATAATATATAGAACTATACAAGAAAAAAATTTAATAGCACTGATAACCACAGTAGTATGGTTACCATTCTAGAGCCAGATATATTAGAGAAAGAAGTTGAGGGCCTTAGGAAGCATTGCTAAGGATAAGGCTAGTGGAGGTGACAGAATTCTAGCTGAGCTATCTAAAGTCCTCAAAGATAATGCTGTTAAAGTATTGCACTCAATGTGCCAGCAGATTTGGAAAATTCAACAGTGGCAACTGGTTTGGAAAAGATTGGTTTATGTACCAATCCTAAAATGGGACAAAGCCAAAGTATGTTCAAATGACTGAACAACTGTGCTCATTTCACATGCTAGCAAGATTATACTTAAGATTCCACAAATCAGGCTACATCAATATGTGAATTGAGACTTACCAGAAGAACAGGCTGGTTTTCAAGCTGGCAGAGACCAAATTGCCATCATTTCCAGAATTTTGGAAAAAGCAAGGGATTTCCAGGAAAAAAAAAAATCTTCTTCAGCTTCATTAACTATGCCAAAGCCTTTGACTATGTGGATCACAATAACAAGGGGTGAGTCCTAAAGGAGTGAGAGTACTGGGCCAGGTAGGTAGCTTGAGAGCCAGGCCTGGAATCAAGAGGACCTGTGTTCAAAACTGGCCTCAAACTCTTCCTAAATATGTGACCCCAGGCAAGTCACGTAACCCCATTTGCCTAGCCCTAATCCTTCTGTCCTGGAGTTGTTACTAGTACAGAAAGTAAGGGTGGAGAGACAGAAGAAGAGAGGAAGAGAAATGGGAGTACCAGATCATCATACTTATCTCCTAGAAACCTGTCTGTAGATCAAGAAGCAATACTTAGAACCAAATCTGGATAGGTTAAGGTTAGGAAAGGAGTATGACAAGGCTGTACATTGTCACCTCATTTATTTAACTTATGTACAGAGTACATCATGTTAATTACTAGGCTGTATGAATCAAAAGCCAGAATTAAGGTTGTGGGGAAAAATATCAATGATCTCAGATATGCAGATAATACCACTTTGATGGCAGAAAGTGAAGAAGATTTAAAAAGCTTTTTAATGAGGGTGAAAGTTGCAAATGTATGAGCTGGCTTGAAGCTTCACATTAGAAAAGAAAAAAAGTAGGATCATGGCAACTGGTCCCATCACTTCCTAGAAAACAGAGGGAGAAGAAATAGAAAAATAGTCAGATTTTAAATTCCAGGGCTCAAAGATCACTGCAGATGGCAACTGCAGCCATGAAATTAAAAGGTGTTACTCTTTGGAAAGAAAGTTATGCAGATTTGGCCTGCATACTAAAAAGCAGAGACTTCATCTTGTCAACAAAGGTCTGGATGGTCAAAGTTATGTTTTTTTCAGTAATAATGTTTGGCCATGAGAGTTAGACTGTAATGAAAGCTGAGACAGAATCATTGCTTTCAAATTCTGATACTGTAAAGACTTTCAAGAGTTCTTTGGACAGCAAGGAGATTGAATTAGTCAAAAATATATTTAGCCTACTCATTAGAAAGATAAATGCTGAAGTTGAAGCTTAAATATTTTGGCCACATAATGAGAAGACAAGACTCATTGGAAAAGACCCTGATGTTGGAGAAGATTGAAGGCAAAAGGAGAAGGGGACAGCAATAGATGGTATCACAGAAGCAATGAACCTGAGTTTGGACTGAGAGATATGGAAGATAAAAAGAGTCTGGCATGCTATTATCTATAGAATGGCAAAGAGTTGGGCAGGACTACACAAATTAACAACAACATAATAGAGATAATAATAATAGCTACTATCCATCAAGGTTATTGTAAGTATAAAAGGGGATATTTGTAAAGTGTTCGACAAAATTTAAAGTGTTATATAAATTACATTACTATATCAATAGGTATACAAAGACAAAATCAAAAATAGTATCATCTCTTAAAGACCTTGCACTGTTCTTAATGATCCAAGCTTTATACCAACAAGTAAATTTAACATAATACAAAAGAGAAAGCCTAAGAACTGAGGGGATTACAGTAAGGTCCCCTATGATGCAGTGAAGACTAAGCCTAGACTAATCATTCAAAGTCCTCCACAACCTGATCCAAACTTAACTTTCCAACCTTATCTCTTAATGTTTTCCTAAATAAAATCTCACCTCCAGTGAAATTCATCTTCTTACTGCTTCCCAAACATGCTCTAATTTTGGTCTTTAGGGATCTTTGCCTATATATCATTTTAAATACTCTCCTCTTCATGAGGCCTTCAGGGTATAATTCAAGTATCATTAACTGATACATTAGGCCATCTTTAAGTACTCTACCCCACAGAGAGCTATCTCTTCTTCCTCTAAATTCTTTCTTCTAGTTTCTCTACCTGGTTTACTCATGTGGCTCTTAAATCTCTACCCAAGATCATTTCGTCCTAAAATTCTGCTTTACCTGTGGGATCTCTAATTGATCATTCTTCTTTTAACAAAAGAACCCGTCTAACCATTCATTTTTTCCTTATTCCATTACATTCACCAAACCTACTCTTCACCTTGAGGAAAACTTTCAATCAGTGGACCTTCAACCCTTTACCAAATACATTATTAATACTCTCATCTTTATAGCAGAAACGTTCTAAAACCTTAACTTCCTGGAAACACAATGACAGTTTTAAGATATTCAATTGGCTTACCTATCAAAAAAAATTTTTAATTAGACATTCTTGGTAGATCTAGATGGAAGAGTTAATTCCATGAGTAGAAATTAACAAGGATAAAGTTTTAAGAGAAATTAGAAAAAGTTTTCTAACAATTAACACAACTTAAAATTTATTACCTGTCACTGGAAATATTCATAGGTCAGATGATCATATATCAGAAATGTAACAAAGGGCACTCCTGATGGACTTAGAGATGGACTCAGATATCCCATAAGGTCACTTGTAATTCTGAAAGACTATGGTTCTTATGATTCTATAATTCAGTGCTGGCCTTTCCAGCAGATAACATGCTCTTCTTCCTTTGACCTTTTGCCAGTCTCACCACATGAATCCCCAACCCTGTATCACCCCTACTGTCTGCTTTCTCCACTCCTGCTTCCAGGCCACAGAACACTGCTGGAGGAAAACTCAGAACCATGCTGACTGAGTCCATTACAAATTCATAATGTCTAACTTCAAGCAGACCATTGCTGCTGTGACTGGTTAATCCCTTTATTCATCTCTCCTTGACTGTAGCAAACTCACTTCTGCAGTTGTTCTGAAACCTCTCTCCTTAAGCTCCCAATTCCTGTCTTCCCTTACTCATTAGTAGATGACTTCCCCTCCTACTTTGCTTAAAAGTTGAGAACTTTTAGCATGAGCTCCTTCATCTATTGACCATCTTCATTTCAACAGAGTATAGTATTTATATCTTTCCCTTCATATACTTCTCTACTGAAAGCGTACTTTCTCCTCCAGTCTAAAGCACCTGTTTTCTGGACTCTATCCTTTTTTCATCTTCTCTAGAATCTGCCTCATAAAACTCAGGTCTTCTCTGGCATATATGGCTCCCTTTGTCAAAACTATAACTATCATGATGCATGGGACTCCTCCCAAGATGTCAGCACGTAAGGAAAAGAAACATTATGTTCTCTCATTCTCTGCCTATAGCATCAATTATATTTCTCAACACAGACCCTTGCCATCACCACCCCAGGGACCCATACCAGTCCTGGTCCTTCCCAAAGCTTGCCCTTCATTAAGACAGATTGCCACCAATCTGACAAACTTCTTTCTCTATCTATCTGAGCAGCAGTAAGCATGAACTCATAGCACCCCAACCCAACAAAATCCCTATCCTCTTCTGTTCTCACTTTCTACTGTAACCTACAGAAACCTCACTCTATTCTAAACAACTCTCCTAGGTGGAACCATGATGTAGAAGAAGCAGAAAAACATACAGTGAACTAACTCCACTCCCTTTTCCACCCCACTCCCAAAAAACCTCCTCCAAAGTCAATCTAGAAAATGCACCATATCAAATGCTGATTAGGAAATCCAAGAGAAAAATCAGTGATTTATCTTTTCCAGGCCAGGTCAGCAAAGAGAGAGCAGACAGGGAGTTCTATAGACACTGGGAATGGGAGTTGGTAAGGAATGTGCTGGAATGTTCTAGTTCAGGGACAGTCTGTACACCAGAGCAAGAAGAGGTTCGAGATCTAAAACAGAGAGGATTACACCAGTGTAGGTCACAGGAACAGGTGCCCATTGGTAGCTCTGTTACTCACCACCAAGTTCCAAGTCACAGATCTGGAGTAGACAGAGGATGGGACCTGTGCCTAGGGGTAACTATCCAGGGTGAGGAATACTGACTGGTCCTAGACTGTGTACCAAATAAGGAGTAAGATCGGACTCGATTAGGAGTGTGAAAACTCCCAAACCCAAGGGAAACTTACAGTTTAGTCACTGAACCAACAGAGCTTGTCACCTGGTTTTTAGTGACTGAATTCCACAGCAGTCTACTGATACTCCAAGCAGAACAAACCTACAAGCATGTTGCTCAAAACCAAACTTCTGTCAAAAACTTGTCTATCTCAGACCAGGGAAGCAGCACTCAGATTTTGCCCTAGATCAGACACTTAGGCAGCACTGAAAACTTAGAAGTTCCCAAACAGAACTGTCTCTGATATCCCAAAATAACACAATGCTCAAAACTCCAAAAAAATTCCCTCAGGAGATTCAAAGTGCCTAGCCCTAACAAAGTTTTAAGTCAGGAAATGGGCTGAAAGAATGAGCAACCAAAAAACTAAAAATGAAAAAATCCCATACTAATGAACTACATATGGATACAAGGATCCACAAGATACATGCGTAAGCAATGAAGAATAATTCAAGTACCAAGACCCTACAGCCAGGATCACACATGATTTATCAGCTAGGAATGGAGGAAGTTTGGAAAAGAATAGTCCAATGTCGACTTTTTTAACCAAGAATAGCTTGCCTCAAAAACTGAATATAATCCTACAAAGGAAAATGGATTCTTAATGAAATAGAGATTCTCCAAGAATTCTTAATGAAAAAAGCTATGATTTTCACATGGCATTCCATCTCCATCTCCTTACCTTTGCACTAGTTCTCTTCCATGCCAAGAATGTTCTCCTTCTTTACCTCCACCTTTTAGTTTCCTTGACTAAGATACCTTAGCTAAGTAGACAGAGAGCAAGACCTAGAGATGAGAGTTCCAAGGTTAAAAATATGACAGGCACTTCCTAACTGTGTGATTCTGAGCAAATCACTTAACCCCAATTGCCTATCCCTACCAATCTTCTGCCTTCAGAACACTGTTTAGTATTGGTTCTAATATTGAAGGTTTTCATGGGTTTATTTTAAAAAAGACTCAGCACTAATCTCATCTTCTAAGTAGGAGGCCTCTTCTTCATGTATCTTGTATATGCCAAGTGATTTACATGTTGTCTCTCCTATTAGAAATTAGCACCTTGAGAAAAGGTGCTATTTTTCGCTTTCTCTTTATCCACTGGTCTTAGCACAGTACCTGGTACATAGTTGATGTATAATAACGTGTTAACTTGTTAAGCTTGTTAACTGACTTGATATACCTTATAATACCCCAAATACCAGCCTTCACGTGAAGATTTCCAGTGATAAGGAACTCATTTGAGACAGTCATTTCCACTTTTGGATACCTATAATCATTAGAAAAGTTTTCCTTATATTGATTATAATGTTGACTATTCTCTGTTCAGGGTTGGTCCTTTGATTTCTGTTCTTTGAGATAAAATGACAAAAAGAGTCTAGTCTGTTTTTCGTGTGACAATCCATTAAACAGTTGAAGATAGTGGTCATCCTCCCCCCATTTAGCAGGGTGTCCAGTCCCTTTACCAGCTTGGTTTCTCTCCTCTGCTTTAATTGGTCAATATTTTCCTTAAAATGTAGTAGCCAGGATCAGCAAAGTTGCTCAATGGAAAGAGAGCCAGGCCTAGAGAGGGAAGATCCAATGTTCGAATTTGACCTCAGACATGTGGCCCTGGACAAGTCACTTAACCCCAATCACCTAGCCCTTAATGCCATTCTGCCTTAAAACCAATTTTAAGACAGAAAGTAAGGGTTGTTAATGTAGTAATCAGAACTATTATACATATATAATCCAGGGGTGCACTGGATAATCAGATACAGATATGATATGATTTGGACAGAGTACAGGAAAACACCTGCCTTGTACTGAAAGAGCATTTCTATTAATGAAGTCTACGATGTCATTTGTTGTTTTGGTTTTTGGCTTCCATCTGATTTACTCACATTAAGATTATATGCAACTAATCAGTCAAGTCTATTCTCTTTCCTTGTCACTATCAACATTCTGGGGAATTTAGTCAATAGCTTCCTCTCTTTGCTACACTTTGATTATATTTTGGGGGTACACAAAAAGCTCTTATATTTCTAATGATAAGTTTTGGTGTACCCCCAAAATATAACCAAGGATTATACATACTTGGTCTGCTACAACTTCTATTAAGACATAGCCCACACACACACAAAAAAAAGACATAGCACAGTTCACTGGAAAATATTTGAATTTTATGTCAGAGGGCTTGATCAGTGGGAGCAACTAAGGCATTGGATAGAGAACTGGGCTTGGAGTCAAATTCTAATACATTCCTGGAGTTCAAATCCTGACTTATATACCTAAAGCTGTGATACCCTGAGAAAGCCATTTAACCTCTTTCAGCCTTAATTTTCTCATCTGTAAAATGGAGGGGGAGATCATGCCTAATTTCCAAGATTATTATGAGGGTCAAAAGATAAAAATATTGAGTAAACTTTTATGTTTTCAGTCCTCAGCATATAGTAATTGCTTAATAAATGTTTAACTTATTGAACCTCCTCTACAATATCCCAAACAAGTAGTATCCCACATTCATCTAAAGAGCTCTAGTAATAAAAAGAGCTTTGTAACTGCTAGTTATTGTTATAATTATTTCTACCTTTGTGACTTATCATAATAGAACTCACCTTATTCATCTATAAAATCAAGAGCTAAGAAAATTATCTCTAATGTCCTTTCCTGCTCTAAGTCCTATAAGCTGGCCTACATTCCACAGCAACTTCTCTTTTAAAGGCTATCAATGACCTCTTTCTTCTGGCTAGATCCAGTGGTCCTCCTTCTATATAATACACTCTTGGATTCCAATGATAATACTTCCCTGTTTCTCATACTTCTCTAACTGATTCTTGTTTTGCATGGCTACTTTAGTTGTGTTCTTGTCCTCATGCTTGAAGTCTTTGTGATGCTGCTTTTCCCACTTGTATCATCTGTCCATAAGTCTTCCATGTCACATTGGCCTATTACCAATGTTTATCACCTTCAAATGTGCCAAAGAATTGGGTGAATATAAATCAGTATCATAAGATCAGCAATAGCTATATCTTTGTCAATACTTTCTGAGCTTACCTATGCCAAAGGCCAGCATCTCCTCAACTAGTCTCTCACGGGCCACATCAATTTAAAACAAATGATTTAATTCAAAAGTGCTAGGAGCAGCTAGTTCAGTGGCTAGAGAAGAAAGCCTGGAGATTGGAGGTCCTGATTCAAATATGAGCTTGGACACTTTTGAGCTGTGTGAACCTGAGCATCTAATCATGAATTGCCTAGCCCTTACCATTATTTTGTCTTGGAACCAATACTTAGTATTGATTCCAAGATGGAAGGCAATTTTTTAAGAAGAAAAAAAAGAAAATGGCATGGGCAAATAACATGTCTACTCAAGAGCCAATTTATTCCAGGCCAAGTAAATTTGCTTCATTTGTCCAGGATCTTCTCACATATCTACCAATGGGGAGAGTGGGGAACAGGAAACACACTCAGGGGCACAGCACACAATGAAAATAAAAGATGGAGGCTTTGTATCATATATGTTTATATATGTATATCTATACACATACCATTCTGATTTTGATCAGGTCATTATTCTAATAATATGCTTTAATGAACTAAGAGCCTAATTATCATAGTGGTCTAAGTCCAAGTCACTCCCAAATATAGGTCTAACCTTAAAATGAGAATTTTTCAAAGGAAAAATAATTTATAATTTTATACCAAAAATAGCATGCCACTATAGCATGAATTTGGGTTTTATCTAAGCCTTATCTGAGGAAAACTGGACCCCAAATTCTAATTTAATGACAGAGATTTCCAAAGGGTTGAGAGGATATTAAACATAATTTAATATGCCAGGGTATAAATTGTCGCAGATCCTACCCAAGCCTTTGAAAAACTCACTAAGCATGTATTTAAACAATTGAGTCTGTCATGTGTATTCTCACAAGTCCCCAAAGAAGTATTTTCCTGACAGGATACAATAGTATTGGAGAAGCTATTATAGTCATCTGTGTGATTCAGGTACTTGGATTCCCCATGGCAGTATTTACAAGATCAGGCCAATGGTCTCTGGTTATGGCTTTGTTCTAAAAATGAAGATAAGAAGGATTTGATGAAAGGTTTCTTTTTTATTCATAATTCCTCTTAATACTACATTTAAATAAGCAAGGAACAATAAAGACACATTTTAACAATGCGATGTTTTATAGCAAACAAAAATTCTAAATGAAAAGCTAAAATGATGTGTTAATTTTTAATCTACTATAGAGGATAACTGTAATTCACACAGGATGCTAGTGATGGTAACACATAAAACTAGTCATGGCATGACTATAATTTATTATAATTTATTAATGAACACACTAAAACTTGTAAAGCAGAATATAATACAACACAATGCAAATGTCTGTTGTCCCTTTGCTGTAATTGGCTTCGGGAACCCAGACATGCTACCAATACTCAAAACCTTTCAGTAGCTATTTTGTCAGAACTATCTTTGTGGCTACAGTGCAGTCTTACAAATATTCTCTTTCATGACAAATTTGGATGCATTTTAGTCTTGAAAAGAGCCCAAAGTAATATAACAAATGAAAAATATGGCAACTAAGAATACCTTTACGTAGCACTATAGAGTAGTGTGCAAAGAGTTTTATGTTATTATCTCATTTAATCCTCCCAACCTTATGAGACAAGTATGGTTATTACCCACATTTTACACATGAGGAAATACAGGTTCCAAATAGTTAAATGATTTAATTAGGGTCCCTCAACTAATAAATATCTGCATTCGGATTTAAATATAGATTTTTCCTGACTTTCAATACAATACTCTAAACAATATACCAAACTTCCTCAAGTAAGATGAATGTTAAAGATGTTAATTAATATTGGGGGGTGGGGGTTAAGAAACAAAGTGAAACTGATATTCCTCTGTGAATTTTAACAAATTCGAAATGGGAAGTTCAAAAAATGTTGAGGAAAAGCAACACGACTGGATTATGTCTACAGTCATTCATAGTGAATATTTGAAGTTCAGGCATTTACTTGGATATAAGTACTAAGATTCGGTTTTTTATCATAATAACATAGACCCAGATTTTAAGTGGATTTCAGAGACCATCTAATCCAATTTTGTCATTTTATCACTGAGAAAGTTGAGATCACACAGATAGTAAATATCAGAAGTAGTTTTTCATATCAAGAACTCTAACTAAAGATCCAGTGTTCTTCCTGCTAGATAACAAAATCAGCCTCATTAGCATAGACACCTGTATTGCTCAGTTGGAATGGAGCTCAGAGATTATATAGTCAAATTCACACCTGATGTACATACATATTAATCCTCTCTAAAACAGTATCAACAATGAATAGACATCTAATGCATCAGTGTTCATTCCTAGCTCTCTCCCGTACTAGTTGGAACTTTAGCCAAATCATTTAATGCCTCTGAGCTTCAGTTTCCTCATCAGTAAATTGATGATCTCTAAGGTCCTTTCCAATTCTAAAGTCTTATAATTATATGACACATCATTATTTTCTGGCTGATTTGAATCAGAAAATGTCGATTCATACCCACCAGCTTTCTCCAGAAAAGCAGTTAGCATAGAAGGGGGTCATTGATGAACAGTTATGTGAATAACTAGATGAACAAGGCAGCTTTCTGCTATTAACAAGGCAAGAACCCCTTGATCTAAACTGGTTTACCCAGTTAAAAGTATCGGCAATCTTAAAATGAAATAAGTCACCATGAAATAATGTATAGAGCTTGGGCAACTGGGTGGTCCAATGGATGGAGAACCAGACCTAGATATGTGAGGTCCTGAGTTCAAATTTGGTCCTATATGTGTGAATCTGAGCAAGTAACTTAATCCCCATTACCTATCCCTTACCACTCTTATGCCTCTAAACCAATACCTAGTATCAATTGTAAGACAGAAGACAAGGGTTTAAAATAAATATAGCATGAAACTTGGAAATGAAACCTAAGGAATTCATCTTTCAAGTTTACTGAGGCAAGATATAGGCCATCTGCTGTGTACTTTTCTTTCAGATGATCATTTTCTATCGGGGACTGGATGTCTAACCACCTTTGATGCAGTCTAGTATGGAATGAGTAGAAGAGGCAAACCATTTCATAGCTCACTTTTATGTATGACAAATGCTCCTCTGACAAGAGATCATCCTTCTGAGCCTCAGTCAAATAGTCTTCACAAGGTATCCCCCAAGGTAGACCCCCAATCTCTGGGATCTAATCAATAGAAAGTCAATATACAAGTCTACTTCCATGAAAGGTGCCCTTCATATACTTGTATCAAGGTCCAAAGCTTAGAATCTCATCAAATTGATTATAAAGGCAAATGGAGTAGAAACTCATTCGGTTGTTTGGGGCACCCTAATCGGCGCTATTATACTGGTAGCATCCCCTCCAAACCTTAGTAGATGGCTTAATGAGTAGATTTAGTTTCAGAGTTCATTTCACTCCCTTTCCCAGATAATTCTATCTGAAATGTTTTGCATATTGCCAATAGGAAAGGATTGAATCTGCCAATAGGAAAGGATTGAATCTTAATAAAACAGACACATAGCTTTCCTTGAAAGATAATGGTATTTTACAAGTTCTGGTACTATTCAATCCATTCATGAAATTTATAGCTCAATACAAATGTGGATATAAATCGAAAGGAATTCATGTAAAATGAGAAAAAAATTCAAAACCAACCTTAAAAATCCTCTCTACCAAGACCTACTCTAACATGGAATGGATATGATCCCATGTTCTCAAAGGCAGTGCCAGCAGAATGTAATCTTTGGCAGGTCTTGTGTAGCCAGAAATGTTTCAAGTACAGTCCTGGGATTGCATTGTATTGAAGATATTCATCACCTGAAGAATGACTACTGGGGATGATTTTTTAACCATAGCAACTCATTAAATTATACATTAAAACACAGAGGTCAACACCTGCAATATGTATAGGGTATGCCCAAATGAGATCACGTATCTCTTTTGCTCTCTCTTCAAAACCCTCCTACACACCTATAGACTCACTTATAGCTGATTAGTGTCCTACTTCATTGAGAATTTTGAATCCAAATGCCATTATATACAGCATTACTTCCATCTCACTTCCTCAAAACCTCACAGCCTGTTTGTAGTCATGAGAGAATTTATAAAATATTTTCCTGAAACTGAGATGCACCACGTAATATCCCATTGATTTATATGTTCAATCAAAAAAGGAAAATGAAGTTAGTTTGAAACAATATTCTTAGGGAATATCTAAAAGCTCTTAGTTGTTTGATATTCTCTTCTGGCTGATCAAAAAATAACTATTTCATAATCTACTCTGAGGTTTTACTGTAGATGAATGCTGATCACATTCAGTGCAAACATTGACTCACTCCCCACCACAAAGTGGGCTCTCAGTCAATGTTTGTTGAATTTCATTTATCACAGTGATGGTGAACCTATGGAATGGGTGCAAAAGATGGCACACAGAGCACTCTCTATGGGCACGTGGGCACTCTTCCCCCACCCTAGAGTTCATTACTAGAAAGACAGAGGGACAGAGGTGGAGCTGCTCCCTTCTCCCTCTCCACCATGCCTCACAAATTTTTTTCACATCACCCACCCCTCTGCCCAGCAGCCCAATGGAATCACACATTGAGTAAAGTGGGCAGCTCATAGGCAGCAGAGCTGGAGAGAAGCAGAGCACTCTGGCCACTCCTCTTTCCCTCTCTACACCTACTGAGGACATTCCTCACTTCAACCACCCCTCTGCCCAGCAGTCCAATAGTAGTGTTCTCTCTCCCCTGTGTGAGGTAAGGTGGGACATGCCTTGCACTCAGTCGGGGCAGGGGGGTGGGAAGGGCATGGCACATGGTCTCTAGTGTGGGGCAGTCACAATATTCATTTTGGGGTCAGGGTTGGGGCAGGACCTGGCACTCTGGCTCTAAAAGATTCACTATCACTGATGCAATCTCTAAGACCTACCTTCTCCTTCATTGAAAAAATGAAGATACTATTTCCTTGTATGTAATTTTCTGGCACTTCTATTTTTTTATAGTTTTTCAAAACATAAATTTATTTAATAGTTGCAGAGAAAATGTGAAAAAATGAACTTCCTCTTGTATGCAACTTTCTGGCACCTCTCTCATTTTTCACAAGGTAAGTTTTGTAAAAATGTAAAAATTATTATTATTTTAAATTGCAAAGTTTAAATTCCTTGAGAGAGAAATTTTAGGTTAAGAAACATGATACCTCTCCAAGTCCAGAGACTGAACAGTTTGGAGAAGACACCATGAAGATGCCTTCACGGACCACAAGCTGCACAAGAGGATCAAGAGTGAACTTTGAGTGTAGTTGATTGAACATTTACTTGTATATATACTTTTATGCCAAAGAGGACTTTCCCCTAACTGGCTTTTTGTCAATGCACCTAGTAATCATTGGTTTTGTTCTCTTTTCCTTTTACCCACAAATTATTGCAATCTCTAAATTGATTATGTTTCCATGATCCTTTTGGGGAAACTGGTTTCCCAATATGATCACAGGGGGTATGTAAAAATGGAGATTTGAACCCCAGATTTCAATCCCCAGAAGTCCTTGATACTTCCCAGACTTCCCTATAATCTCACCTGAGTCTCCACCTGATTGAGATCCCAATTTAGTATTTAATGGGTTTTCTGCCTCCCAAGAGCTCTCTCTTCCTATACTTGGACATTGCAACATGTAGTAAGTAGGCTGTTACATTATTATATATTTTTTTAATATTTCCCAGAGTCATTACCTTCCCCTTGCCCAATTTTAATTTTTAAAAAATATTTTCCTTAATGAGTTTTGTGCCTCTTTTTCCATTTGGCCAATTCTACTTTTTAAGAAGGTCTTTTCTTCAGTGAATTTTGGTATATCTTTTTTCAGTTTTTGGCCAGTTCTGCTTTTTATATAGTCCTTTTCAGTGAATTTGGTGTCTCTTTTTATCAATTGTTCCATTCTATTTTTATGGTGTTGTTTTTGTTCAAGTTGATTTTTGTGTGTCCTTTATCAAACTGTCAATACTTTTCATGATTTTCCTGTATCATCCTCATTTCTGTTCCCAATTTTTCTTTCACCATTTTTAAATCCTTTTTTTCATTCCATTTTTAAATCCTTTAAATCCTAGAAATTCTTTTTGGGCTTGAGAACAATGCACATTTTTCTTTCAGGCTTTGAATGCAACAGTATTGACTATTATCCTCTGAGTTTGTGTTTTGTTCTTATCTGTCACAAAAAGAAATACTTTCTGGGTTGAATTTCTTTTTATTTTTTGCTCACTTTTTCAGACTTTTTCTTGATTTTTAACTTTTAAAAAAACTATTAAAGTTGGGTCTGTTCCTGTGGTGAAGAGAACCTTTTCCCAAGTTCATTTTCTTTGTACATCCGCATTCAGCACTAGTTCCAGAGATTTATAATTTTTCAGTTCTTCCAAGGTGGTATGATTTAAGGAGAATTGTGTTTAATATTTTCCTGGCATGTGCTCTAGTCTTTGAGTAATCATAAGCACTCTTTTCCCCTTGGATTAAGAGACTTGCCCTAGGTCACACGTTGTTTTCTGACTGAATTTGAACTTGGGTCTTCCTGACTTCAGGCACAATGCTATATTCATTGTACCATGTAGGTAACCAGGTTTTTGATAGTGGCACCAGAACATGTAGCCTCAAGGGAGCAGGGGACCCTAGTCATAGTTCTAGGGGGAAAAGAGTGAATAAGTATTGGTCAACCTAATTGTTTGGAATATTTGGTTTATGCATTAACTTTAATAAGAGATATAGTTTACAAAGGTAATTTCCTAAGCTATAGATATTCATATTTCATGTGTAATCTAATGCTCCTTTAGGACCCAAAAGGGCTTTTGTGCTAGTAAATATCCTATGATTTAGTTTGGTCCTACTATAGAAATGCCACCTCTGAACCAATGCCCCTGCCATCTGAACCACACCTATGATTTACTCTAAGGTCTATTGTGTTACATAGAATCCCCCTCTTTTAGGTGAGTCTATTCACATGCCACTAGGGAAAGTAATTATTGCCTTTCTGGAATATCTACTAAAAAGAGTGAAACTCCATATACATAAGCAATCTACAATAGGGATTACCCAGCATTGAATGTCTGGTATTATTACAAATAAATTCAAAGATGGGCACATGTCACATCTTGTTCTGCTACAAATAAGCATGATGACAGCATAGAAACTTTCCATCTTGCTGTTGGACAGAGCATGCCATGTTGCTGTGAGAACTAGCTGAACTAATCTCTTCTGGTATCTCCTCCAGAATTACACAATAAAGTTCAACCTCTTCTCTAATACTATCAGTTCTAAAGGTCTTTATTATTTGATTGCATGTTTGCTTTAAAAGGAACCAGAATTTTTTCTCTCTGTGTGTATGGGTGTCTGTATAAGAATGGTTATTAAAAATCACTCCTTCACATTATCCTAAATATAATAATTGCAGGGTATGCCAACCCCATTCATTTAGAGTATGAAAAATGTAGAGAATAATAAAAGTCCAAGGTTCTGTTATAAATATTTTGTTCATAGAGATCCTTTTACTTTTTAAAAGTCCAAGGAGTTAGCTTATAGTGCAATCAAGAAACCAATGAGATAACAACTGATGCAAGTCTCTCTTAGATATAGTCCAATCCTACTTTCTAAACATCAAAAGTTCTTCCATGGACCATTTACAAAACAGAAAGAAACATGGACTCAGACACATTGGCTCCTTACCTATCCCAGGTATAGTTCCAAGGGTTACACACTACAATACCAAAAGAAACTGGAGAGGAAATGCCAGACCAACAGTCAAACCTGTCAACTCATTGCTTTCCCACTTTCACATACTCTAATGGCATGATAATACAAGAGCCCAGAAGACAGTGACAAACTACCTTTCCTAAGAGATATGAATGCAATAAAATCAATGCATTTATCCCTATTAAAAAGACTCAGTTAGGTGCCCCTCCTTGCCCATTTCTAAAAACATAACAGAAGTATAATAATATGGAGGGAGCAATGTGATAATCTTCTTATTTTCATTTCTCATCAGACTACATATGTTGCTTATATCTTTGAACCACCATTTTAAAAGAATGACAATTTGTAACATTCAAGTATCAGTATACTAATAACCAAGATAGTCAGGATGTTGAGACAGTTTGAAACTATGCCATAGGAGGACAATTTAATGGAACCTAGTTGGTCTGAGGTATCCCCTCACACCTAGCAGATTGGCCAACATGACAGCATGTAAAAAATAGACTCGAATACAGGACTACAATCCCCACGAGCCTTTGCTCCACTTCCCCAGAATGCCTTGTAATCTCACCTGGGCCGAGATCCAGAAGATATTTAAGCTGATTCAAAGGCTTTTGATGGTCTCTCTCGCTTTTTTGGACTTCCATTTTGGAGCAGATGTGGCTTTTTTTCATAATGTAGGTGAGGTTGTGTCTAGGCCACTCTATGGCCTGGACACGTGTTTCTTATCCTGTATTTTCTTTAATCCTTAATCTTCAATAAACCTCTAAAAAAATATAATACTCCTTGCAGAGAAACTAATTTCTACCTGCCTCAGATGCCTCAGTCTCCCCATATTCCCTAAATTTTAATCTTTACAAGCAGCAGAAAGTAATGAATGCCTGAGGGGATGTGGCAAAGTTAGGACATTAATGCACTGCTGATAGAGTTATGAATTGATCCAACCATTCTGGAGGGCAATTTGGAACTATGCCCAAAGGGCGATAAAAGACTGTCTGTCCTTTGATCCAGCCATGTACAGGTACAATGCTGGGCTTGTACCCCAAAGAGATAATAAGGAAAAAGACTTGAACAAGAATATTCATAGCTGCACTCTTTGTGGTGGCAAAAAAAAATTGGAAAATGAGGGGATGCCCTTCAATTGGGGAATGGCTGAACAAATTGTGGTATCTGTTGGTGATGGAATACTATTGTGCTCAAAGGAATAATAAAGTGTTCCATGGGAACTAGAACAACTTCCAGGAATTGATACAGAGTGAAAGGAGCAGAACCAGGAGAACACTGTACACAGAGACTGATACACTGTGGTACAATCAAATGCAATGGACTTCTCCGTTAGTGGCAGGGCAATGCAATGATCCAGAACAACTTAGAGAGATTTACAAGAAAGAACACTATCCACATTCAGAGGAAAAACTGTGGGAGTAGAAACACCAAAGAAAAACAACTGCTTGATTACATGGGTTGAGGGGGATATGATTGGGGATATAGATTCTAAATGAACATCCTAGTACAAACATCAACAACATGGAAATAGGTTCTGGATCAAGGACACATATAATACCCAGTGGAATTGTGCATTGGCTATGGGAAGGGTGGGGTGAGGGGAGGGAGGGAAAGAATATGATTCTCATAACCAAGGAATAATGTTCTAAATTGACTAAATAAAATTTTAAAAATATAGAATAAATTGGAAAAAATAAAATAAAAAAGAAACCTAGTCAGGCTCATATGTAGGCCTGTTACAGATAAATATGATGATAGCACAAGAGCTACTTCATCTCTTGGTTCACCTTTCCATCTGGCTGTTGGCCAGAGGATGATGGCATTTTGTTGTGAAAACTGGCTGAACTAATCTCTTCTGGAAACCCATCCAAAGTTCTACTAGTAACTCCATTGCTTATTGTGGGGAGGGGAAAGGGGAAGATTAAAGGAGACATGAGAAAAATCTTTTAATATTTTGTGAAGGATTTAAAGAATACAGTCTCAGATGTTGAAAAACCCTCAAAGGGCATTCTAGTCCAAGTCATACCTGAACCTGAAGAGTGCTCATGCAAAGTTCACTTGGAAGCCCTACAATCCAGGAAACTGATTCCACTTTGTGAAAATTTGATTTTTTAGGAAGTTCTTGTTACAACTTGCCTAATTTGCCTTTATAACTCATAAGTGCTTAGATTTAGAGCTGGTTGGGCTCTTAAAGGTCAATTACAGATAAGGAAACAGAGAAGCTCTGTTAAGTTAAGTGAATTTCCCATTAACAAAGGCAGGAATAACAGAGATAAGATTCAAAACCAGATGATCGAATTCCAAATCCCACACCTTCTCTGTTGTACCACATTGCTTCTATTAATAGTTTTAGGAACCAAGTAGGGTAAGTGTAAACTCTGTTTCACAAGACAGACCTTCATGTATTTGAAGAGAGTTATCAAATCCTCCCTAAATTTCCCCAGTTCTTCAAATCAATGGAGAGGCCATTTATCATTCTGGCAACTCTCTTCTGGACATTCATCAGCTGCCCAATGTTCTTAAAAATGCAGAATTAAATGTCATGTTCAAGATATGGTCTAACCAGGACAAGCACAGCAGAACCAACATCTCGTTAATATTCTTTCACTGTAGATGAGGAGTTTTTGTCCCTTTTGTGTCATGAAACAATTGGACAGTCTGCTGAAATCTATAAACCCTTTCTCAGAACATTTTTAAAACATAAAATAAACTATATAGCTTTACAAATGAAGGAAGCAATTATAAACATTATAATGAAAATTTGATACATCTCAAAGTAAAAACTCATTGCTATAGACTAAGGTTGGATTAGCTTAGTTGGTTGCCATTTGACACTATTGACATATAGAGTTTGCAGTCAAATCAAATTCTGAGATCTTTTTCAAAAGTTCTGTAGCCAAGTCTTCCCAAAATTGAACCAGTGATGCTATCCACCTCCAGAGAAAAGAACTGGTGGAATGTGATTACACATTAAAACTTTTTTTTTATTTTTTATTGTTTTTGCTTGTGTTTTCTTTCAAAATATGACTAATGTGGAAATGTGTTTTTCATAACTTCACATGTATAACCTATATCAAATTGCTTGCTTTCTCAATAAGGAGGAGGAGGACAGAGAAATAAGATTTACCTGGCATGGTCTATGTTTTCTGAAGCTCTACTTGTGTTTTTTTCTCCCTGTTCCAGATGCTCCCAAACTTCCTTTTAATTTAATTTCTAAAACTTTTCCAGATAACAAAATCAGCCTCTGTGATCCATAGTTACATATTCTATTCTCTTTCCATTTTAAAAAAATTAGTTCATCATTTTCCCTTTCCCAATCCTAAAGCCTCATTCATTTTACACAGACTTTCAAAGATCATGAAAAAGGCCTCAGTAAACATTCCTGCCAGTTCTTTCCATATGAAAGGATGTAAGTCACCTGGGCTTGGTAAAAAGAACCTATCAAGTTTGAAGTTCCCTTACTATCTCTCATCTTACTTTGAAAATTAAATATTCCCTATTATCCACTCTAGAGGAAGATGATCTGAGTTTAAACCCTGCCTCTGCCTCTGCCTCAGAGAGCTAGGTAGCACAGTGGATAGAGTGACAGGCCCAGAGTCAGGAAGACTTCAGTTCAAATTCAGCCTCAGACTCTTAGCTGTATGACACTGAACATGTCATTTAACACTACTTGCCTTGGTTTCCCCATCTCTATGATAAAAACAAAGAAGAAAATGGCAAAGAACTCCAGTATTTTTGCCAAAAACACTCCAAAAAGGGTCATAAAAAGTCATGCACTACTGAAAATTACTAAACAGCAAAAAACAAAAGAAACCTACTTCTATTTATCCCTTTCCTTTTATTTATTCACCACTTCATTCTCATTTTTTTCCTTCAGAGAGCTTTTCCTTTTTATCCTTAAATCCTTCTTCTTTAGCTAAAATAATTTTCTCCCTTACTTCTAACATAACATAACTTCCTAGATAGCTAGGTGGCATAGTAGATAAAGAGCCCAGCCTAGAACAGAAAGACCTAAGTTCAAATTTGTTCACTTATTAGCTACATGGCCTTGGGCAATTCACTTAATTTCTGTCTGCCTTGGTTTCTTCAACTGTAAATAAAAAAAGGTAGAGTATTGTTATGATAGGAATTTGGTGATGAATGAACAAAAGGGAACATATAAAAAATTCAGATTTATTGGTTGGGAAGGGGAGGAAGGAATAGGGCTTTAGCAGAAAATCTACAGATTATCTTACAATCTAATGTCTATAAACTATCTAAAACTATCTTATTAAGCTAAGCAGTAATTTTTTGCCATATCTCACACAAGGAGTCCAATCAAATGGGCCAGGATCTTTAGTTGATTAGTGTCCAAATAGGTCCAGAGGTGAAGAATGCCTTCAATCTTCTTTATTCAAGCTGCTAGCAGCCAGATTCAAAGATTTCCTTCTTCAGTTGTTATTAGGAGAAACCAGAAACCTCTTTTTTCCCCAAGTCTTCAACCAAGGTCCTTTCAGGAGAGAGGTCTGTCAGTTGAGACATAGAATCTTTCCCCAGATCTCCAGCCTTAGGCTCCCATGTGATTCTTAGTTACATGCTTCTGTCAATCACTCACTCGGAGGTATGCACCACTCAGTTTGTTGCAAAACATTCTTTCTCTAGCACATTCCCCCCTTTTTCACAAAACAAAAATCATGATGTTTTTGTGCACAATATAAAATATTTACCAATTACCTAAACTAAGAAATCTACCCAAATTAACAAACAACTCAACTGTCTTACTCTAACTAATACTAACCTATTGTAGGGAATTTTAACAAGGAAAAAGGAAAAGGAAAAGGAATTGAACAATGAACAAGTACAAATGTCAAACAGAAGCAAAATCAAAACAGCAAAAAACATCAAACAAAAGATGAACATAACTTCCATGCAAACAGCAAACTCAAAATACTCTTATCAGCTAATACAGAAAATTATACTACTATTGCAGTACATTAATATTAAACTTAGAGGAAAATTCTTTGAAAATTACAAAAAACACAACATTTCATAAGTTTTACACTAAAACTCAAACCAAACATTAAACTCACTTATGCAAATACATGTAACAATAAATATAAGTGATCTATGCACATAATTTACATATATTTAGCGCATACATACAATATATACATGTATGCTATACCTATGCACACATATACTCTTATGTACATTTCATATTTACACATATTTTACATATATACATACAACATAATACAATTAATTTAAAATCCTATTATACACCCTATTTATATATTTATTTACAATTTTGTTTGATATGTGATGTCATATGTTGTTTGTGTTGTATAATGTATGATGTAGTATGTCAGTATCTAATTTTCTTATCTTATCTTACTTAATCCTACCTAACAAATCTCTGTCTGTAACATACTTCAGTCTAACTAGATTTCTATACCTAAACTAAATCCAAGTATGTAACCATATTTTGTTAGTAAATAACATATCTATAGCTAATCATAGCACTGTTAGTACCCTAACTATACATTGTTTCACTCATTTAAGTAGTGATTCAATGTAATATAACCATGTTTATGTTTTATGTTTGTGTTTTATTATGTTGTTACTTTTGCTATGTCATGTTTTACTATGTTAATGTCAGTGTTACTGTTATGTAAGATTTATGTTACTGTTATATGCAACATACTTACCCCTACTTCAGATCTTTCTTACTCTTCTCACCTACTCTTGAATATTCTTCTGCAAAATACAAACAAAAATGTGTTTGTATGTGAATAAATGCTATGTTATTTGTACTATAATACATTACCCCAAAGTATCAATTCATTGATCCATTTATCCTGTAATTCTCTTCATTGCAAATTTCAAACAGTCTTTTAAATTTATAAATTTTAAATCTTTTAACAATATCCATTAATTCCTGAATTCTTCTCTTCATCTGCATTGTCCTCTTCTATCCTCTTCCACAGGAATGATCCTCTCCTTACTGATCTTTTTGACTGCAGACTCAGTTTGATTAATGATTCTATCTTTCTGCAATCTCTTCTTCATTTTCTCCTTCTTTGATGATTTGTACATTTTCATTATTAATACCATGTGCTAATTTTATATGTGAACAATGATACCAGGAATCTCTACCCAAAACTTTTACTGAAGATGGAGAAACTGACATCATAATGTAAGGACCTAACCAACTTTCTTGTGTTGCTGATGTTTTAGCAATATTTATTACATATACCATATCTCCTGGTTCATAATTATGAAGAGAATAATCCAAAGGACCAGTTTGAATTAGTACTCCCATATCATGTAATTTTTTTAGTCTTTGTTGTAAAGCACTTAAGTAAGAAGCAAGTTGACAGTCTCCTCCTAAGAGAGATGTATTGTCTTACAAGTTTTTGCTTGTAGTGGAGCATGTCCAAAGAGCATTTCACAGTATGACATATGTAAATCTGTTCTTGCTCTCATATGTAGGTAAAACAAAGCTATGGGAAAAATCTTTGGCCACTTGAGATTAGTTTCAGCCCAGAGCTTCCCCACCATAGTCTTTATTTCCTTATTTAAATGCTCCACTTTTCCTGAACTTTGTGGATGATAAGGAACATGATATTGTGAATCTTGAAATTTCTCAGATTTGTGAATGTTAAAAATTTCCCCATTGGGGAATCCTCCATTGGAACAATTCCCTACTGGGAATATTCTCCATTTGGACAGTGAGAACTCTACTTAGATTAGAAATGGGAAGACCTCTACTCCACCTGTACTTAAGACTGCTTTAGGAGAGAAAACTCCTTGCTAAACAATGAAAGTACTTAAACCCATACTTATAATGAGGCAAAAAGTTCTTTAAGCCATGCCTATTTTTAGAATTAATAAAATGGGGTGCTAAGTACCTATTAAAGGTCAGGCAACTTGTAAACTTGCCAGGACAAAAAGGTGAAAAACTTACTAAAAGGATTAGTCGACTCAGCTGTGAATTCAGAATGGGCTGTCCTTTGGAAAACGTCTACTGTGATTGGTAGATGGAAAAACTTAGGGGAGGTGACATAGGAGAAAACCCCCTATATAAGAAAAATGATCTCTTGAGAAGGAGCTCTTGAGAGACAGATTCTAAGGAGGGTCTCTTGAGAAAGAATCTCTTTTGAGGACAATCTCTTGGAGAGAGCTCTTGAGGTCAATCTCTTGAAGATGATCTCTTGAGAAGAAGTCCCTTGGGACTGACTCTGGCTAGAACTCCCTCTGGGGAAACTGTCCCTTTGAATCCTCGCTTAAGCAGATCTTATGGTGAGTGATAACTGACTGACTGATCTTTTCTTTTAGGACTTAGGCCTGGATTGGCCAGGGCTGCCCTGGGCCGGTCTATTCTTTTCTCATTAATTCCTTTTCTCTCTCCTTCTCTATTTCTTTAATTCCTCATTGTATTATTAATTAAAATCTCTATAAAACCCAGTTGACTTGGGTATATTCATAATTGGGAATATTTCCCTGGCAACCACCTTATATTTGATTTAAAACAAGACACTGTAGTGAAAACATATTTTCTGCGGTCAAATTTACTCACCCACTCTTATATCTATCTTCCACTATTTTAATCACTGCAGTTTACAACCTTCAACCATTTTAACTCTTACAGTTTATGGCATTAACTCTTTTAAATGTCACAGTTTATGGCTCCCACTCTTTAAAATCTTACAATATTTTGGAGTTATTCCTAGATTTTTATAGACTCTTTTCAGGATGTCTTGAGTGAAATGCAATCCTTTATCAGAGTCTATTGTTAGTGGTATTCCAAATCTAGGTATAATTTTCTTAATCAACACTTTCACCACAAAGCTAGCTGTATTTGTATTTGGTGGAAAAGCTTCCGGCCATTTGGTTAATCTATCAACAATTACCAAGCAAAACTTATATCTTCCAGCTTTTGGCATGCTGATGTAATCAATCTGCAGACTCTCAAATGGATGATATGCTAAAGGTCTACCACCTAACCTTTCTGTCTGAATGCCCCTTGACTGAATTTTTGGCAAACAGAACAGCTTGAGCAGATCTTATTTGTTACAGTACTTATTCCAGGAGCAACCCATTGTCTCTTTACTGTTGATTACAGCTTGAGTGCCAAAATGACCTTTTGTGTGAATGGCTTAACACAAATAGGTCTTTTGGTAACAGCAACTTTCCAGTATATGTTAACCATATACCATGTTATTTTCTTGCTCCAAACTTTTCTTTCCATTTGTGTATTTCTGAGTCTACATAAGCTTTTCCTAGACCATCAGATTCTATAGTTGATAAATTCATAACAAATACTGGGACATTTCTGGCAGCAAATTTTGCAGTCTTATCAGCTCTATGATTTCCTTTAGCAACTGAATCTCTTCTATTAGTATGACTTCTACAATGGATTACCACTAGCTGTTTAGGCTTCTGGATAGCATCCAACAACTCAGTTATTATTTCTGCATGAGCAATTGGTTTTCCCGATGCAGTAATAAAGCCTTGTTGTTTCCATATATTTCCTGTAGCATGACGCACTGAAAATGCATAATGAGAGTCTGTGTACACATTTACATACCATTAGCCAGAGGACATGCTTGCTTTAATGCAACCAACTCTGCACATTGAGCATTAATATTACTAGGTAATGATCCCTACCACAGTGTCTCAAATTCTGTGACAACTGCAGCACCTGTACATTGAATTCCATTACACAAATATGAAGAATCATCTGTGAATAAATCCAACCTCGGCATATCCACTAGATCTACTACCTCTACACATTCATGTAATGATTCACCATTCTTTGGCAAATCAGGAAGAAGTGTAGCTGGGTTTAATACAGTACACCTTTTCAACTTGATGTTTTCACTACCTAGAAGTATAATTTCATACTTAGATATTTGTTGGTCTGAATATGCTTGAGTACAAAATTTCTTTATTAGTGCTTCTATTTGATGTGTACAAAATACCATCAATGAACATCCCAAAACTAAGCCTGATGACTTCTGAACTAACACAGCTGCCTTAAACAAGGAACTATACCTATAGCAATTGGATCTAGCTGTCAACTATAGTATCCAATTGGATGACGACTTTGTCTTTAAGTCTGTGACAGTACATCAGATGCAATTCCTTTTGTCTCATTCACAAATAATTGAAAAGGTTTAGTATAGTTTGGAATTCCAAGAGATGTTGCAGATAAAATCACTTCCTTAAGCTTACTTAAGGCTTGCAGATGTTCAGGTTTGAGTTTCAGAGGTTCTGGTTCTGTATTCCTGATTAGATCTGCTAAGCATTTAGTAATTTCACTGTACCTAGATATCCATTGTCTACAGAAACCAGGTGTTCCAAGAACAGCTCTCAGTTGCTTCTTGGTCTTATGTGCACTCAGTTTCTGAATATCAGCTATTTTTTTTCTTAGTGATAATTCTGAACCCTCTGACAACACAAAGCCAAGATATTGATGATGAGGCGAAACCCACTGAAGTTTTGCTTTAGAGATTTTATGTCCACAATTATATAATTCAATCAAAAGAATCTTGCTATCTCTTAAACACACCTTAGCAGATGGAGATGCTAGGAGGATATCATCTAAAAAATTTACTATTTTTCTTTCCTTGAATGTTATTGTTTTAAGGTCTCCATTCAAAATTTGAGATAATTGACTCAGGTTATCACAGAAATCTTGTGGAAGACAAGTCCAGGTCCACTAGGTAGCTTCCCATGTGAATGCAAAGATCTTTTGAGAATCCTCATGAACTGGTATCGAGAAAAATGCTGAACATGAATCTACCGTAGTGAAATATTTTGCTTGACTTGGAATGGATGAGATTATAGCAGCTGGACTTGGTACTATAGGATGTGTTTTTATTACGTGATCGTTTACAGCTCTCAAATCTTGTATGAATTGTAATGATTAAAATAGTGGGAGGCCATAAACTGTGGCAGATAAAAGAGTGGATGCCTTAAATTGTGACCTCAGAAATATGGTTTCAAGACAGCGCCTTGAGTTAAATCAAATATAAAGTGGTCACCAGGGAAAAATTCCCAAATATTAAATATACCCAAGTCAGCTGGGTTTTATAGAGATTTTAATTAATACAAATTAAGGAATTAATGAAAGAGAGAGAGTAAGAGGAAACAATGAGAAAAGGGCTAGCCCAGCCCAGGCCAGCCCAGGCCAAACTAGGCCTAAGCCCTAAGAGAGAGATCAGTCAGTCTTTTATCAACTCACCACAAGATTTGTCCAAGCAAGATTCTAGTGTTCAGAGAGACACCAGTTCAGCTTTGGCCAGCTCAATCTTATTCACCTCTTTTCTCTCAGAGAAAGTCCTCCTTTTAAAGAGAATTTTCTCCTATGTCACCTCCCCTAAGTTCTCACATCTACCAATCATAGTAGACATTTTCCAAAGGACGGACCATTCTTAGTTCACACCTGAGTAGACTAAACTTTTGAGTAATTCACACCTGAGTAGACTAAAACCTCTGAGTAAGTTCTCACCTCTGTGCCACTTGCAAGTTTACAAGTTGCCTGACCTTTATAGGTACTTAGCACCCTTTTGTATTAGATCTAAAAATAGGCCCAGCTTAAGGGTGTTTTGCCTTATTATAAGTATGGGTTAAGTACTTTTCATTGTTCAGCAAGGAGTTTACAACTTTATCTTCCCCTAAGGCATGCTTTAAGTATGGGTGAAGTAGAGTTCCCACATTCCTGATCAAGTACCTTCATTGTTTAAATGGGGAATGGTCTTAACCAAGTGTTCTGAAGTAGGGTCTGAGAATTTTTAAGATTCACAGAATCTATAGACAATTCTGCCATCTCGATCTAGCTTTTATTTTTTTTATTGGAAATATGGGCATATTGTATTCTGAGAAACATGGTATTATAATCCCTGGTTGAATTAGGGACTCAATGATCAGTCTTAACCCGTCTATAGCTTCTTTATTCAAAGGGTATTGAGGAACACAAGGAACTGGCCCTTCCTTGGTTCTCACTGTCACTGGAGTAGCTGATTTCAATAGGCCTACATCTATGGAAGACTTAGACCATAAGTCTTCTGGTATATCCTCAGGAATAGGATAGATGTTATCCAACTCATTCTCTACACTGACTGAATCTTAGAACAACAATGGAAAAGCTTTCAGAGATTCTTTTGGGAGTTGTAATGATATATCCCCAATGTCAGTACATTGAATAGTTGCTTGTAATTTACAAAGCAAGTCCCTCCTGAGAAGATTCATTGGACATTCTGGCATACAGAGAAATCCATGCTCCACAGATAAAGGGCCTAGAGTTATCATTTTAGGTTGTAATTTTGCTACTCTCTGGTTTTCCAGGAGTTCCAATCACTTCCATAGTACCAACAGCTTTACAATCTTTAGGAAGACTTTGCAAAACTAATTTACTGGGTCCAGTATCCATCAAAAGATCATATATGTGATCCCCTATAGTTACAGAAACATAGGGTTCAGTACTATTTGGAAGTTGGAAAGTTTCAAGAATTGGTGCAAGCATAGTAACATCAGTACAAAGCTCAGTCATTTCCTGTCCATTCAAGTCTACATCTGCTTGAATTACATGACTTTCTCTAGGATTTTGTGGCATCAGCTTTTATATTACTCTCATTGGTCCTTAAATTCTCCATCTTAGTATCATTGTTCCCATTTACAATTTAATTATTATTTAGTTTATATTTGTCATTAATTTCTCTTATCCTGCATTCATTAATATTTTCTATTAAATTTATATTACAATGTTCATTCTCTGTACAATTATTTACACTAATTATATCCCCCTTTGATTCCATTAATTCATTTGTATCACCATGTATTTTATTTTCATTACTATCAATTTCATTTATCCTCAACTCATTTTCATTTATACCACACTCATTTCTTGATTCATTTTCATATGTCTTAAGGAAAACCTTCATAAGGCACTAGAACTTTTACTCTGGTCACCCTTTACTACTTGGTTGTATTTAGGTCTAGCTCCAGAATTTACCCATGACTGCATAGTACTGAGATCTGGTGCTTGTCCCTGGCAACAGGCATTCTGGCATTGATTTGCATATCTATCTTGATTATTATTATTATTATTATTATTATTGGACCATCTGTTATTATTATAATTAATATTACTCCAGGTATTGTGTTGTTTATTAAAACCATTATGTCTATTTAGTTTTCTTCTAACTTGATTTCTGAATCTGCAGTCCTGGTATAGATGTCCAATTCAATCACAAAGGAAACAGTGCCTAGGACCTGATCTCCTCTCATTAGGCTTATAGTTATTTTTATACCTTGGCTGTACAGATCTCAAAGTAGTTACCACCTTTATTTCCTTAATTTCACTTTCTTTAGCTTTCATTTCAGCTTCCTTTAATTTTCTTTTCAAGTCCTTAACAATGGAATCCCTATCATCAAAATTTTCCTCTAGATCATTTGTCAATTCTCCGAGATCTAGTTCTTCCCAATTGGGGTAATTTGATTTTAAAAATTGTCTGACCCTTGGGACTGCATTCTTTACAAAGACCCATTTGATGTATGCAATAGTATTTTCTCCCAGTGCATCCATTCCTAATTGAGTTTCAGTTGCCTCATTATCCTTTCAAGGAAAACCCCAGGAGCTTCAGAAACCTTTTGCTTTATGACCTCAAACTTTGACCAAGCATTGGGCCTTTTAGTATATCTCCTCATAACCTCTAGGATTTCATCTCTTGCTTCAATTAACATATCATAAACCCCATCATCTGTCATATCCAGCTTTAAGTCCTCTGGCCAAGATAGTAACAAAGAATCTGTTCTTGTTTCCTCTATAAACTTAATCCTTTCTTTGTTTGTCAGGACTTCTTTCATTAATAGGGTAAAATCGTTAAAATCAGGATCATATAAGTCAATTGCCCTATGCATTTCTTTAATCACTTTATTTAGATCATCATTAAAATTCGGGGTCCTCATTTTGATGGATTCAAGGTCCTCCAGGGAAAATCTTTTGTGCATTTTAACCTTATGTACCTCATTTTGTTTAACCACTGGCATATCTCTTAGGGGACATAAATTTACTATTCCTGCTGCTTCCTCTTGTTCCAGCCTATTTAGTCTTTTCCCTTTATTGTTTATTTTGTTGTTGTCACTTACACAGCCTTGGTTCATATTAATAGCATTTATAAATTGCTCCACTGTATCCATTTGTTGTTTCATATGCACAACCATAAGTTTTAAGTCAGAATCCCTTCTAAACCAAGTTAATAGATCTTTTAGGTTATTTACACAAAGGCACACAGAGTCATGAGACTTGTACATAATAAACCCACAGATAACAGCAAGGGGTACATAGGCCATAACATCACAAAGTTTCATATCCACTACTGACTTCATACAATCCATTTTGAAAACATTATGACAGTAGTTAGGGAAGGATACAAAAATAAAATAAGGAACATACATTACATATTAAAACAATACCATTAGCACAGTTCTAAATATGCCTGTTGGCATGTCAGTTGTGACATGGAAATCACTTTAAAAGACTGATATATATTAATTTAAGGTAACCAAGGAATTCAGCTATGTAATTCCTAAATGAAAACTCAAGTCAGCAGTCAACCTTTTATGAAGTTTAATTACAAACAGGAGGAAGAAAGGTATTAGAGAGAGAGAGAGAGAGAGAGAGAGAGAGAGAGAGAGAGAGAGAGAGAGAGAAAGAGAAAGGGGAGAGAAGGGAATAGGGCTTAAATACCCCCTCTGTTTAGGCTGGGCCAAAAGGCCCAAGCCCTTAGATAGCTGAGGTAAAGAAAAGAGATCAGTCCCTATCACTCACGTGACCAAAATGGAGAAATAGTCTCAGGGGCCTCCACCTCCAGCTTTCTTCAGAGCAAGCTTCTCAGAGCACAACCTCTCAGAGCAAAACCTCTCCAACCTCCTAGTCCTCAGACACTGCTATCTTTAAGGAAACCAAGTTTCCTCCCCTCAGTTCTCACATCTACCAATCACTGTCCATGTCTTCCCTGTGCCAATGGTGGCTCTAGCTTAACCCAGGACCGCCCAGAGGTCTGTGGCTTTGCACATGTCTGTTGAAGGTTATATTCTCAAATAATTAAATCTTGATCCTTTGCTGCAGCCCTTCCTAAATCCTGTTACCCTGAGTAGGGCGGAGATTGGAAGTTCCAAGACCTGGTTCTATCATTCCAAGTATCTCTATTGTATCAATTCTAAAATCAATCATGACTCAAAGAACTTCCTGTTCTATTCTTAAGCATAGGTCAAAGCCCTTTCCATTGTTCAGCAAAAGGTTTCTGTCCTAAAGTAATCTTAAGTAGGGAGGAGAAAGACCCTCCCATGCCAAGGGGGTTAACATTCCAATAGACTATCAGTAGGAAATTTTTCAAGTATGAAATTTCCCAATGGTGAAATTTCCAAAATTTATAAGATAAGAAATTTTAAGGTTTACACAGTTTCCATAGTTATAGTATTATTCAAAACAATATTATTACAATATAATTTATACATATAACAAATAAAGAACAAATAAATTTCAAATTTTAAAAGGTTTTCCAAAGATGGTTGCTCCAAGGTGGCTGCTGGGGATCTGTGGTATAGTTTTAATAACCCCTCTGAGCAAGCCAAGCCCTGAGAATTCTATTTGGCTTCCCCCCTAAGCTCCTAGCCACCTAAAGATGGATTAGAATGTTGACTGAAACGGTTCTCTTTATACTTAAGAAATACTAATACAGTAAACATAAATAAACCTAGCCTTTTCCCCCTCTTTGATCTCATTAACATAAAGACCTAGCTGGCTCTGCCAAACTGTTATGATAGGAATTTGGTTGTGAATGAATAAAAGGGAACATATAAAAAATTCAGATTTATTGGTTGGGAAGAAGAGGAAGAAAGAGGGCTTTAGGAGAAAATCTATGGGTTATATTACAATCTAATGTCTATAAACTACCTAAAACTATCTTATTAAGCTAAGCAGTAATTTTTTGCCATATCTCATAGAAGGAGTCCAATCAAATGGACCAGGATCTTTAGTCGATTAGTGTCCAAACAGGTCCAAAGGTGAAGTGTGCCTTCAATCTTCTTTATTCAAGCTGCCTACAGCAAGATTCAAAGATTTCTTTCTTCACTTGTTATTAGGAGAAACCAGAAACCTCTTTTTTTCCAAGTCTTCAACCAAGATCCTTTCAGGAGAGAGGTCTGTCAGTTGGGACATAGAATCTTTCCGCAGATCTCCAGCTCCCATGTGACTCTTAGTCACATGCCCCTGTCAATCACTCACTCTGAGGTATGCACCACTCAGTTTGTTGCAAAACATTCTTTCTCTAGCACAGTATATGCCAGATTTTCCTTTTGATATAAAAATTCTATGATAGTCATTTAATCCCAATGTTTTGAATATTTCCATCCAAGCAACTAATTCTTCCCTAGTTCTCAGAAATTCCTTTAACTTTTGAAGAATAAAGTCATCAAGTAAGTTGGAAAAAAACAGTTATTAGCCTTTCTGTTTTAGCCAGAAAGAGATCAAGATGTCTGGATATTTGAAGTCATCCATCAATTACTAAATCATGCATCAATGATGGGTTTGTGACCTATTTCCTTAATTTTCTATTGCTTCTTTCTCTCTATTGAGGAAAATCAATGCTGTGTTATTTATTTAGTAATATTTCTATAGGAAACTGTTCTATAGGAATGGTCTCTATAGGAAATCGTTCATTTTTCCCAAGTCCTTTGACCTTCCAAGATCAGGCTGAAATATAGTTTAGGCCCAAGACATCTAAACTTTGCTGGGATCTTTTGCTTTTATTCAAAGTCCTAATTCTAAAACAGAGTAGGTCTAGTTTTTGCCTTATTTAAGCAAAGGCCCACCTCTCCTATGATGAAGTAATGAGGGAGGAGTTGAGATCTATAAGTTTACCTCCTCTTTCAAAATATTCACCAAGTAAGTGGAGTCAAGATGACGGCATAGAGGCTGCGAGAGTTCAGACCTCTGAAAACCCTTCCTCACCAATTAAAAACAAAATGATCCTAGGGGACTGAAAACCAAATCTAACAACAGGACAGAGCTAAGGAACCCTCCTGCTGGACTCAAACTTAAAAGGTATGCCCCCAAAAAGCCTGAATTCAAGAATACTCAGGTTTAAGGGGAAGGAAGAAGGAAGGTCCCAGGACCTTTCTTTCAACTATAGTACTGAGCCTCCAGCAGTGGCTAGAATCTCTGGGTGGGCAAGGGAGCTAGTCTGGAGGGCATACCTTGAAGGCAAAGCTGTGGCAGACTCAAGGCTTTGAACATGGGTGACTTTGAGGCAGCTGGAGGAGAAACACAGAGGAGGCAACCCAGTCACAGCAGTGGAGACACTGCATATTGCCCCCCACTTCCTGAGGTTTTGGCCTCAGGGCACATCCAGCTCTGCAAGATCAACTCTGCTGTGCTTAATCTTATCAAGCCTTCAGAGGGCAGGGAAGCTCAAACTCCAAAACTCTTCCCCCATAGACTGCTCTGAGAGCTTTTCTGACTAAGATTCTTGGATCTGGGTGAAGGATGACAGAAAAACCCAAACCCACAGATCTAGCACATAATGACAAGAGTAAGACTACAGGCAACTACAGGGGGAAAAGAAGGGGTAAATATGAATGAACAATAGAGAAAGAAAAAAGAAATTACAATTGACAGCTTCTGTCCAGGCAATGAACAAAGAGCAAACGTAACAAAGGAAGATCGAGGAACACCAAGCAAAAACACAGAAACTCCAACAAATTGGACACAAGCTTTGAAAGAACTCAAAATACAATTCAAAACACAATCAAGAGAGACTGAAAACAACTGGGAAAAGAACTTAAAAAGCAAGATAAGTCATCTGGAAACAGAGGCACTTGAACTAAATGAGAAAATAGTGTCTTGAAAGTCAAAATATTCACCAATGGGAATTGTCAGGGAAGATTCAAGGTTCAAATTGTCTGGCAAATCAGAAAGAGGACCCACTTTCCTATAAAAAAGAATGTTGGGATTCATGGAGAATCTTTTGGGTAAGAGATGGAAGCCAGGACTGATTCTTTTTTAATGGTTATCATGCCTTACTAATAAATAATGTTATTTCTCAGGTAAATGACCTCATATCATTTATTGGTTAAAAATTCCAGGCACTATGCCATGTAATTTGCAGTCTGTTTTTCTGTTGCTTTTCTCCTTTGATTTTAGTTCAAATGTTCTCCACTGTGCTTCTCCTCCAGAGTTCTTGGATTTCTATACATAATGACATCTTAATATTATATTAAATACGGGGTAGCTAAGCAGAACAGCAAATAGAGCTCCATATCCAGAGTTGAGAGGACCTGGGTTCAAATTTGACCTAAAACATTTCCTCACTGTGTGACCCTGGGCAGCTCACTTAACCCTATTTGCCTCTGTTTCCTCATCTGTAAAATGAGTTGAAGAAAAAAAGGGCAAACCACATTATCTTTTTTGTCAAGAAAACTCAAAATGGGATTATAAAGAGTTAGTCACAATTGAAAAAAAAAACAATCACTAAACAGAAATTTTGGATGTCAAAGATGGAGTGATCTCAGGCTTCTATTCATCCCCTAACCCTCATTCTTTCCCTTTTACCTATCTTGTTTCTATTGAATAAAATATATTAATCTACACCTATAATCTAGTCACAGGTCACAATTCATCAAATCCCAGTACAACTCAGAGTATGAGGATTTGAGGCCTCTGACTTGGGACCTTTAGTCCAGTGTTGTTAAACTCAAGTAGAAATGAGGGTCACAGGCTATGTAAGTATCCCTGTAGGCCTCTTATTAACTTATTTTTAAATTTTAATATTATGTTTTGATCATATTTTTATTTTGTTAAATATTTCCTAATTACATTTTGTCTGTTTTAGGTGGCATTCAGAAGTGACAATGTTATAAGGCACATGCAACCTGGAAGCCACATGTCTAATATCTCTACTATGGTCCACCTTGCTTTTTACCCATACTTTCTTCATTCATGCCTAGGTTTGATTGTTGGCTCCCTCCACTTTACATCTGCTGCTCTGTCTGGTTTGAACTCCACTGATCAAAATGACCCTCCCCCAATAAGGTCTCCACCCCTGTACTAACTCAAACCTCGACTGATACCATCTCCCTCAGCCTCCCCTCTCCTCTGAGTAGAGGGCTAGAAGGCAGAGTACCAAAATTTTCCCTATGCTTTCCTTTATAGATGGAAGAAACTGGGTTCTCAGCTCACTCCCTGTTGCATCTATTGCTCTGCCTAGTTGACCTATGTTACACATTTTTTTAAATTTAAAGAGAGAGAGAGAGAGAGAGAGAGACAGAGACAGAGACAGAGAGACAGAGACAGAGAGAGATGGAGAGACAGAGAGACAGAGAGACAGAGAAAGAGATTGAGAAAGATGGTGGGTTGGGATGATTAATGTAACAAGGTCTCAGAAGAGACAAAAAGTGATAGGACCAAAGTGACAAATAATGGGGCTTATCCTTGACAAGGAGAAGAGTAATCTCATTCCAATACTAAAGGGAAGGAAGAGAGCTTGAATAAGGACATCAGAAGGTTTAGAGGTTTGAGAGGGGAGAATGAGGGAGCTCACATCAGATGGCCTCTGTTTTCTCATGAAAGTAGGTGGCAAGATCATCTACTAGGCATCTGCTGAGCTTCCTTTATCCAAAAATATATTTTTAAAATTATTTTTCTTATCCTTAGCATTTTTCTCATGTCTCAGCTCATTCTGGGTTGTAGCCTTCCCAACACTATTTTTACACAGCTGTGCCACTCTTGTATTTGTCCTTGGTTATATGCTTCTTCCATCATTTGTACACATTCTTTTCAAATCTTAGCTCAGCAGATTGCTTCTTATGAAGCCAATTTTGTTTCTTTAGATTTCTTTTCTTTTTCTTTTGTTATTATAGAATTGAAATGTTGGTTTTTATAGCCTCCATCTTTCCTAGTTATATTTCTTTCTAAAATGAATTGTCATAAAATCTGTGGTACTATAGGGACAACAATAATAATATATTGATTTGGTGGCTATGTCACCAGCAAGGCAGCTAATTTAGGTAGTGCATAGGACCTTGGACTCAGAGTCAGGAAGACATGTTCAAATCTTACCTCAGAAGCTCATTGAATCTGGAAAAGTCACTTAACCTCTTTCACTAAGTCTGTCCCTCTGTAAAATGAGGTCATTAATAGCACCTTCCTCTAGGGTTATATATCTCAGAATGCTACTTAAATGCTAATTGTTATTATTTTTAATCATAGTAATGTAATTATCAAGAACCATACATAAGAGGAAGAATCCAAACATAAGCCAATACAGAAGTGAATAGGATCAGTTACTTTTAAATATTGAAATATTCATTTCTTATTGGCCCTGTTTGTAGAATCTATAAAATGCACAGTATTCTTCTCAAATGTCCTCACCTCCTAGTTTATTAAGTTCCCATGATCAATACTTTCACTTTATTTCTGCCCATGCACATCTTCTCTTCTCCACACTGTATCTTCATACATTTTCTTCTAATTTAATCCAAATTTTGAGGAGAGATGGTCCACCTCTTTACCAAGACCAACATTTCCATTTGCATCCTATGCTTGACCCCATCTTGTTCCCATTTCCTTCACAGGGTTTTCTAGTTGATCATGTGCATTCTCTCTGTCTCTGTCTTTCTCTCTCTGTCTCTCTCTCTCTCTTTATAACTTTACATGAGCTAGGTTACCAATGTGTTGGAAACAATGAATTTAATTTTCTGGTTGATATAGTTATCATTTCAGTTATGTCCAGCTCTTCATGTCCTCATTTGGAGTTTTCACAGCAAAGATTATGGAGTAATTTTACCATTAACTAACTCATTTTATAGATGAGGAACTGAAGCCAACAGTTATTATTATCTTTGTTTTACAAAGGAGGAATCTGAACCCTGGACAAGTGAAGTATGATTGCCCAAACAGTACATAGATAGTTGGGAAAGGAACTGAGACCCAAACCTAGGTTTCCTGAGTCTCTAGTCCTAAACTCTTTTCACTGTGTCATAGTCATAGACCACTCCTTAAAGGAAAAAAAAAAGCCTTCATCATTTTCTCAGTATCTACTGGATAAAATATAATTTAAAAAATTAATCAGTCTCAGTGATTTCCCACCATCTGCATTCTGTCTCCTTTTTCATCCTTATTTGCCATAACTCCCCTTCACGAATTCTATCCAACAACTATATCCAGAAGCACAGAATTCTACTTCCCATCTCAATTTCTTTACAAAAGATGTTTCCCCATGTACAGAATGTACTCTTTCCTCACCTCTGCCACTCAGAAGTCTTATTTTCTTTCAGGATTGAAGTTTGGGTCCGCCCCACCCCCTTAAATCTTCCCTGAACCCCCAAATTATTAATCCTTCTACAATTTACTTGTATTTAAGTATCTCTCCATAGGTTATATTCCTCTATTCGAAGGCTAATTCCTTGAGGTAATCTTGCCTTTATATCTTTGTGCCTCCTACATTTGTAATAAGGCTCTGTCCAGATTGGCTAACATGGAGGCAGCTACATCTATCTTCCTGCCACGTAGATGAGAGTAGCTTTCTTTGATTGGCTGCTCAGCTTATTAAAATTACCAGATGGAGACAATTGTTCTTTTTTGCTGCTTCTAGAAGGTAAAGATCACACATATTTTACCCACAGTGTCAAGGCCATGATCTAAACCAGAGAGTGGGAAAGGACTTTCTTCCCTTACTCTCCCTCTTACCCACCGGATCCAAGGTTTCTCTTGGCCTGTGGGTATTTGTGTCATTTGTACTTTATTTCAGGTCCTGCCTATAATCCTCACCAATAGATCTGGAAGTCAGAACCACAGCTACCTTGGAGCCAGGGATGCCAGAGAGGTGTTGCAATCAAGCAGGGTGATCTGGCTGGGAAGCCCTGTAAAAACCAGGGTGCCTTGGAATTGAGCCTTGGAGGAAGGGAAGGGGTAGCAACTTAGGCTTTGCACACTAGAGGACCTGAGCTGAAATACGAACCTAATCTCCTTGCCCCCAGAAACTAACATAGTACAAAGGGAAAGACAACTAAACCCCACATGTTGAGGACTATGTTTGTATCTTTATGATTATGCTTCTTGAAGTACATATTTCTTCATAAAAGCTAATCTTACTATTAGTTAAGTGGATTGAGTAGCAGGCCCCCTCTGTTTTGGAGAGAACACTGTTACTGGGAGTGAGGGTCATTTACAGAGATGCTAGGCACATATACCCTGAGTCCTCCTAAAGGGGATCACAGAACCCTGGAGAAGGGGTGAAATGAAATATATTTGACCTATGTTACACATTTTTTAAAATTTAAATAGACCTTTAATTTCACTGGCATAAGGAATTTCTGGTGAAGAAATTTTCTCTATCAGTACAGACCATTGTCTAATCTCCAAAAAATAACTAAAGAGGGCTTACAACACTTAGAGGTGAAGTGGCTTGTTCTCCAACAGCCTATATGTATCACAAATCCACATTAAATCAAGTCAAGCATTATTAAGTATCCACTATGTACCAAACAATTCTGTTTAGCACTAAGGATACAAAGAAAAGCAAATATAGTTCCTGCCTTCAAGCAAATTACATTCTAAGAAGGGAGGAAACATAGAAATAGGTGCATGAAGAATACATAAAAAAATGCATTAAGACTCAGATGCTTCCTCGCTGTATGATCCCAGACAAGTCACTTAACCTCAGTTGCCTAGCCTTTACTGTTCTACCTTGGAACCGAGACTTGATACTTATTATAGATTCTTAGACAGAAGGAAGGATTATTTAAAAAGAATACATTCAGAGTAATGAAGGAATTGAGGGGATTCGGACAACCACACTGACTCTATCTTGTGACTCAATTTTAGATTTCCCATCTTGGAAAGTCCCCAATCTTGCATGGAATTAAAACTTGGATTACTTAATGTTATATTGTTTCCTTTCAATTAATTGGCCTTGATTGATTGTTTTTAATGAAAGAAGCCTACCTTTCCCTGTATTCAGAGTCCAGTCCTAAACTGAGGAAAGGACAATTGTTGGGCAATTGGCATGCATTGCCTAATAAATCGATTTGCTCAGAAGAAGGAACATTTGTTTCCTAAGTCACTTTATCCTTCACCCATTACAGTAATTAAAGTGTAATTTCAGAACAAAGGGGACCAGAAACTGGGGGGGGGGGGGGGATAGAAAGACTTCCTAAAGGAAGTGAAATTTGAGCTGAATCTTGAAGAAAATTTGGGAAATTAAGAGATAATGGTAAGGTGACAGAATTCTAGATGTGGAGGACAGACAATACAAAGGTACAGAGAGAGAAAGAGCATAGCCTTTGAGGAATAGTAAATAGGTAGGTATTATCACCAAACTCCTTCTTCCCAAAAAAGGAACACAGTGTAGGCAAAATACAGTAGGCAGAATCTCAAGTCACAAATAAGTCATTTTTTTTTATTTGACTCAGTGAGGACCTTGTTTGTGATCCAGCTTTTGAGTTAAATAAGGTCTTTGGAAAGAAGGGACAGTTTTTAAGCCTTACTTCCCTTGTGGTTCTGTAGAAGTGGTCCTGAGATCAGTTTACAATGTGACAACAGTATGGGGATTTCTTTAAAAAAAAAAAAAGATCAAATGATTTGTTTTCCTCATGTCTTTTCCAATCACCTCAAATCTGTTTTTCAAGCTGAACAGTGCCCTCTTGGCATCCTTCCCACAAGCTCTTAGCACCTCTAAGAGATTCATAAAGATCAGGCTTTGTTGTCAACTGTACATACCTCCTTTTGATCCCCATAATCACAGCTAAAGATGCACAGAAAAGATTCAAATTCGGTGGCTTCCTGTGCAAAAAAAAATATAGCCCTTAATAAATGGTTAACCAGTACAAGTCTTTTTCACATGCTTGTTCTTTCTGCTACACTCGCTTCTCATGGACTATTTAGCTCACTCTCCCAGGCATCAATTTCCTTTCTAAAGATCACAATGGACCCCACAGAGTGTTAAAGAAGCAGTTATTCAATCTAGCAAGATACTTCTTTCTGAATCTTTTTTTCTTTTTTTGTGAACCTAAAATAGGCATTTTCTTAACAATCCCATGTGCCTACCTTTCAATCAGAGCAATCCATATGCTTAGGCTTTTGACTACAGGTTTCAGGCCTTCAATGTATTGACCTGAATGTATGTCTTTCCCTAGAGAAAAGGAGCCCCAGATGGAATAGCAACCATTTTAGAAACCTGCTGCAAGTGATTGTCAACAAAAATGATACCTTTTCTTAAAACCAAAGATAATTTTTTCAATCTCTGGTTTGTAGATAAGCATCATATTTAGATGGATTTGGGGGAGTCGAGCGGTTTTATTTGATTTCCCATTGTTACTGGATTGCAGTATTGTTAAGCCCATCAGAAGCACAAGGCCTCTGAAGAAACCACTATTTCTTCCTGTAGAGAATGGCAACAATGAGGCCATTGGCCCACAATGCAGAGGGCAGCAAAGGCATTGGACTCCACAGGGTGATAAATCACAGAATTCCAATAAAGCTGCTATGTTATAAGGGCACCCATTCCCCACTGTACAATTGGTGTTATGACATAACAATTTTTCATTAAAGAGATACCATAGTGTAGGGTATAAAGTATGGGATCTAGAGTCAAAAAGATCTGTGTTCAGACTGCATTTCAGATACTTACTAATTACATGGCCTTGGGCAAGTTATTTAACCTATCAGTTTCCTCCTCTGTAAAATGAAGGTTTGGGAACGTGATGGCTTCTAATTTCCCTTCCAGCTCTACATATAGCATACACAAAGACACAAACATTCTGATATAAAAATCCTAAACACATTATAAATTTGATATCACAAAGTCTGGCCATATTTGACTTACTTGTTATAGTACCAGAATCATTAAGAATTCTGCCAAATCCCCTGGAGCACTGTTCTAAATATCCCCAAACCAACCTTTTATTGTTCTGAATGTCATAAAGGGAGAAAAAGAGCAAACACATGTTAATATCATTTCTTTTACTCAACTAAAAATAGAGGACAGAGATTCTGCCTGATCTTGGATAAGTACTTGAAAAGTCAGTATATTCTCTCAAGTCTTAGCTTTTGGAAACTATAACTCCTTCATTAAATTATTCCCACAAATCCTCATTTGCAGAGTCATGTGCTGAATTTGAGAGGTAGAGATAAAGAGATCCTTTTTTCCCCAAATTTGGTAGCAAATTTTCTAAAAAAAGACAAAGGCACATTTTATCATCTTAGAAAAAGTGACTTCAGTGAAGCAGATAAAGTGCCTAATAAGGCCTAATTATCTCATGTTGTGATTTTTTAAAAATCACTTTTAACCTCAGGAAGGATTTTCATTATCTTGTGTAATAAAGGCTCTCCTCATTTCACCTCCTTTGGTTGGGGGATGGGGTGGGGAAGAGACCAGGAGGGTGGATGGCAGGGGGAAAGAGAGGAAGAAGACATGGAACATATTAAATCCTTTTCTGTTTTGTTTTTGTCAAAAGATAATCACAGTATTAAGTTTAAATTGCTGTCATTATGATATAGTCTCTATCTAGACTCCAGACTGCACCCTGTTATAATTACTTTTCTTGGTCACAAAAAGAGAATATATTCCACTGGTAACTCCTAGAAAGAAGCCAGCAAGACTCGAGGGGCATATGTGGTGTGCTGGGGAGAAGAGGGAGAAAAGATTCTTTCCATTGAAGTAACATTCATGTGATTCCAAGGTCATTTTTCCTGAAGCACTTAGAGGAACTGCTTTTTCAAATGAGATTTTCAGAAATTTTCTCTTTGTTGCTGACATAAAAAAAAAAAGATGATGATCTCCTTCGAAATTCCTATAAGCTACCTCCCTGAAGAGACAATAATTCATGAATCTTCCCTAAATAAAAGCTTGATTTTCTCCTCCGGTTTCTGGAATATTCATAAACATGAAAGAGACCCAGACCTCTCTTCTTCTTCCTTCCAATTCACTCCCAGAAATTGTCTGTTGCTTTACTTTTTTGTCTGAAAGCTATGAAGCAGTAGACTTGGAGTCAGGAAGACCAAGATTCAAATTCCATCTTTAGCTTCTATTAACCTTGTACCTTAGGCAAATCCCAGCATCTTCAAGTCCTCACTTCCTAATTTGTAAAATCGGTATAATGATACTGTGATATAAACTACTGATTCTGGTCCACCTTTTTGAAAACTTGAGGGGAGTCAAGCACAGGGGCTGGCACTGTGTGATGATGGAGGAATACTCTAATTGGCTATCTAAAGAGTTGTTAACTCAGGATTTATATAAAAGCAAACCATTGAATTTTAAGCGTCTTCTTTTTCCAAGTGTCAAGTATGTCACTACTGGTTTGAGCTACCTCCCAACACCAAATAGGGGCCTCCATGGGCCACAGAAGCAAGGAACACATGCTTGCCTCTGTCTTTTGATTGTTGTTCCTGATCCTAGATATATATAAGGAGTATGAGATGGACAGATGCCAAGAACATTGTAAGTTGAAAGATCTGGTAGTTTAATTAGAAACCTCCTAAGTAATGATGACAGTATCTGTTGTGCTCCCAGAAATAATGATTAACAAAATAGGAAGTTCCTGCATTGAGAGCAGAAATATGCCTGGAGAACTTATAAATATATATATATATATATATATATATATATATATATATATATATGGAGAGTTGGGTCTCTGAAGATGAACAATTGAATGGTCTGTAACTATTTTATCTCAATGAAAATGATGAGCTATGCACTCAAAAAAGGAACACATCCTTGGAGCCAACTAAACATCCTACCCAGCAAAAAACTTAAGCCCTGAACCTTTATGGAAAATCTATGAGAGAAGAAAGGATTTGCAATACCAAGAGTTTTTAACTCTCTATCCCCTTTGGCAGACATGTTCCTTACATATGTGCTTCACTGCCATAGTACCCTACTTTTGAACCCACAGTATTCATATCGCTATGTGTATTGGTCAAAAAAAGTGCCCTAGATTGGGAGATATGCATGAAGAGATAATTTGCAAAAACTATTCTTACTACCTTAATAAATGCCTTTAGTAAAAGATAATTAGGGCTACTGGTTGATTGTTAATAAGGAGCTAACTAGTGGGAGCTCAGGAACTACAGTTTTAGAAATATAGCCCCCTAAGCTTAATCTGTATAACCCTGAGGGTTAACAGTTGCCCCTCTTGGGATTTAGGGCTCAGACTTGAGTGAAGGCTGGAGGAACAGCTCCAGAGATGGTGTTATAATACTTATATGATTGAATCTTAAATTTAGAAGGTAATTCAGATATCAGCCAGCTCAACACATATCTAAATCAAGAACTCATGTGTCAAAGTTCATTCCTGATGATGGGTCATCTCCACAAGTATTCCAAGACAAAAGTAACCAAACAAAGAAGCAGCACTCCATTTACTGCTATACTCTAAATTAACTTTATGTATTATTACTGCTAGAACATAACTTTGTTGTTACACCTGTCTTCTTGACTTCAGAATTAACCTCTCTATAATGCTGAATTTGCCTCTTTTCTTTGTAGTTTGTACTATAACACAACTTGATGTTTTGAATAAGTAGAAGTTACTTTTTTAGATAAGGATATAGATAAGGAGATCAGTAATATTTTGCAAAAGGATAAATGAAAAGGGAATTTCTCATGATCATGGTCTCTCCAAACTCCTTTAACATATGTGACACTAATCAATTTTTCCATACTATTCATACTGCTTATCTTCTTATATACCATATTCTAGTCAAGTTGACCTAGTTGCTGTTTCATGAAGTTGAAAATCCATTGCCCACCTCCATGCCCTTGCACAGGCTTTCCCCTCATGGCTCTTGTCCCACCTGTTTCTCTATTAAAAACTTTATCTCTTTTCAAAGGTCAACTTGAGAAGTAGCCCATTCAAAATATTTTTTGTGATTCCCCAGATATCGATAATCTTCAAATCCCAAAATCATTTTGTACAGTAGGACCTTGTTTTATATGAACTCAACACACAAGAATTTAGGTATACATGATTAGCAATAAAAAATAAAGGTAGAAAATTACATATTTTTTTAATTATGTGCTTAATCCACACCATTTTTATAGGAGCATAAAGCAGTTCATCCAGGCTTGCTTATTCAAGCTCTAGGGAGCATTAATATGAGTCTTTACATTGTTTTGTGGCAAACATGAACCCCTTCATTACAATTTGTCCAGAGTCTTTGCTTATAACAAGTCATGTCTGCCTCAAAGCAGTGCTTCTCTTTGTTTCACTAATATTTAGCTATTAATAATTGTTCCAAAACACAAAGCTAGTAATGCTGATAAAGCCTGAAAATCATAAGAAAAGTTGTAAAGTGCCTAGGTATGTTCATGTAACAAATACTTATTAAATAATGAGGTTTGCTATTATGTGCAATTTTCAACTTCCATGAAAGATGTTATAGTGTATTGACTATAGAAAATGAAGTCCTACTGTATTTATTTTTATATTTTTCTTTTTCCTCATTTACATGTAAAAACAATTTTAACTTGTTTATTACATTTTGAGCCAAATTCTCCTCTTCCCAATCTTCTCTACCTCCCCCTTCTTCCTTTCCTGTCCCTCTTCCTCCTTCTCTTTCATTGCCCTCCCCCCCCCAAGATGACAAGCAATCTCATATAGATTTTACATATGCAATGCAAAACATTTTCCCATAGTAGTCATTTTGTTGAAGAGAAACAAAACAGAAGTGAAATATAGTATGGTTCAATCTGTATTAAGGCCCTATCAGTTCTTTCTATAGAGGTGGATGCCATTTTCCATTGTGAGTCCTTGTGGATTGTCTTGGATCATTGTATGGTTAAGAATAGCTAAGTCAGTCACAATTTTTCAGCATATTGCTCTTACTGTGGGCAGTGTTCTGGTTCTGCTCACTTCATTTTGCATCAATTCTTGTAGATCTTTCCAGGTTCTTCTTAAATCATCCTCATCATTTCTTATAGCACAACATTATTCCATTACAATCATACCACAGCTTGTTCAGCTATACCTCAGTTGATAGATAGTGCCTCCATTTCCAATTCTTTGCCAACATAAAAAGAGCTTCAATAAATATTTTTGTAGAATTATTTTCCCCTTTTTTGATCTTTTTGGGATACAAACTTAATAGTGGTGTTGCTGCATCAAAGGGAATGCAGAGTTTTAACCTATTGTATTTATTTTATACTTACTTATTGTTGTATACATTTAAAAATGTAACTAACATAGAATGTAAGCTCCTTGAGAGTATGTTTTTATTTTCTTGGAATCCCTTGCATCTAGCATATGGCCTAGAACTGTGATGGCAAATTTATGGCATGCATGCCAAAGATGGCACACAGAGACCTCTCTATGGGCACACATTCCATTGCCCACCATAGTTAGTTTCTTAGAGGTACTTAGGTGGAGCTGCTCCCTTATCCCTTTCCACCATGCTTCCCCACCCTTCTTCCCAGCAGCTCAATGGAAGCACTCCCTCCCTCCCCTGAGTTGAGTACCTGGGCCACTCCCTCTCTTTATCCTACTCCTATCTGGAATAAGGTGGGGGTGGGGGAGGAAAGGCACTCAGTCTGAGGGGGTGGGAGCAGGGCACAGCACATGGTGTCTAAAAGGTTCTAAAGAGTTCACCATCACTGGCCAAGAATATAGTAGGTAATTAATAAGTGCTTGTTAAATTGAACTGAATTTAAAAATCCTCCTTCATTTATGCCCCAGATGTAAGCTAATATGCAAAACTTTGGTTTTATACATTATGTCCTTCCAGTAGCTCAACCCAAGGTAATTATGGCATAAAAATGATTCAGTCTAGTATCATATGTCAATATTTATAGTGCTTTCCTATTCCATGATCCTTATTCAGAAATAAATTGCAAATATTAGTTGATAATAAAGTAATGTTCCCTGAGGTCCTGAGTTCCCTGAGACGTGCCTATGATTATAAAGTTAGTATTACATGAAGGATTTGAATCCAGGTCTTTCTGCCTCCAGACCTGGCAATCCATTAACTTACTTACTACAGGATCTAATAATAATAATTTCTAATTAACTTAATAAATTGAATGTGAATATGTTTACGTGTGTAGCTAAATTTCAAGAGCTTTGTCAGTCTGTTCTCTCTATATTGAATATTCTCTCCCCTAGAATTTTGCCTTGACTGTTAATTTGCTTTGTAAACTTATTTTTTCATAGATGGTACAAAGAAAATATTCAATTTTACTTCTATTTAGATTATCATTCTCTCTGAATTAATGGGATACAAATTATGAGGTTTATACACATACCAATGAAGTGACTTCTTAATCTTCAAAGGTAAAGAAAAGAATTGATATCTAGATGAAATGGATTCTTTATATATTTCTAGGACTATTTGGGGGATAAAAGGGAATGTTTGATGGAACTGCTTTTGGCCTCCTCCTGTGTAAAATGATAAGGGTCTCTGGATGCACTGCTCCAAGACTCCACGGGAGCTCCACTATTATGTAGCCTCCAAACTCCTGCTGACCATGCTGTGGTTGGAATACATATAAGGAGAATTGCACTGCAGTACATCTCCTGACGATCTCCTGCAATGAGGCCATGCAGAGAGGTCATGTTATGAAAGCTTGCTGAGTAGTGACAGCAACCAAAGTAGGCTGCAGCCCTTAACTATGAAGAGTAAAGTAAGAAGAACACTGTCCAGCACCTGAAACACCCATAAATTGAGCTATTGGGTAAATAAGCAGTAAATGCTGCCAGTGAACAGCTTCCTATGACACATTCCCTTACCACAAGGGAACAAAATCAAGAAAGCATTCTTATAAAAACCAGCAAGGATCCCCCAAAGTCCTATTGGTTCTAATGATTCTTCCTTCCAGAATTAATAAAAAATACCTTGAAAAATAACGTTCTAAGAATGGATAGGAGGAATCATTAGCCCCACCATTAGAATCAAGCTTCATTGGGAGCCTTCATTCTTCATGATTTGGTAACCTAGTCACTCCTGCCTTGAGGTTTAAGTATATGTCCCTTCTGCTTCCTTCTTGGGGGACACATGTTTTCCATGTTTTCAGTAGAGTTCACTTTCTGCTTGTCCATGTCTCTGGATAAAGGTCTAAGGGAAGCCCAAAGAAGTTCTAAAATTACTAATTTTGCCAAGGGATAGAAGACAGTCATATGAACTGATGACCCACTAGCTTCACCCCTCCCTTTCCTCTTGTCCCCAATAAACAAATCCTTAGCTAGTTGGTAAAATAGCCATCTCTAGATCTGATCTGTATTTATCACTAGAAGGAATAATTCAAGTATTCTAGGGCCTAACAGTTAAGTTTCTGATCTGGTTCCCATTTTCTTCTATCTCTACACTATCACTGTGACTTCTAAGTTTAACTATTCTCTTTTTAAACATTCAGACCTAGTGTTTATTCACGAATCTCAGTCCCATATTATCAAATACCTCTTGGATATTTACCAACGAATGTCCTATAAGCATCCAAAGCTCAACATTTCCAAAGCAGTACTCATTTTCTCTCCCAAACCCTCTCCAAGTTCATATTTCTATTGAAGATGCCACCATTCTTCTCATTACCTAGTTTTACAAATTTACAGTCACTCATTCTTGGCTCTCCCCTCTTTCTCACTCTCATAGGTAATCAATTGCTAAGCCCTGATGATTCTAACTCCACAATTTCTCTCCAATCCAATGCCTTTTTTCCACTCATATGACTTTCATCAGAAGGAAAGCTCTCATTAATGCTTACTCTGATTATTGCAATAATTTGTTCTCCTGCCTCAAGTCTCTCCTCTCTCCAATGCATGCTCTGGAAAACTTCACCGTTTTTTAAACTTCCAAACTACAGGATGGACCATGTCATCCTCCTGCTTAATAAGCTCCAGTTGTCTAAGGTAAAATACAAATTATACAGAGCTAAAAGTCCTTCACAATTTGCCTTCCTCTCCAGGCTTACTATTTGTTGACCCATTTCTTATACTCAAGTTCCATTCAAACTGGCCACTTTGCTATTTGCTTTGCACAAATCTCAATTTGTCCTTAGTGCCTGAAAGACACTTTACTCTCAGTTTGGCCTTTTAGAATTCCTACCTTCATTCAACATTTTACCTAAGAAGTTTTTCCTTATTAACTCAGCTGTTAACCCATACAAACATACTTCACACCACTTATCCTAATTACCTGTATTTATTTTTGTCTATATTTAGTATTTAAAATTCCTTTAGGAAGCTAGGTGCCAGGATGGATAAAACACTGCACCTGGAGTCAGGAAGACTTGAGTTCAAATCCAGTTTCAGATATTGACTAGCTTTATGAACTTGGGCAAAGTCATTTAATCTCTCAGTCTAAACTTAGTCATCTATAAAATGTGGGGTAATATTAGCACCTGTCTCCCAAGGTTGTGAGTTTGTTGTAAGATAAAGGGAAATAATATTTACAAAGTGCTTTGCTAACATTCAAATCCTACATATAAATATACATTTATCTTCACCCCTACTGCCATCAGTAGAATGTAGGATCCTAGAAATCAGAGATTCTTTTAGTTTTACTTTTGTGTTCCATACATTATATTCTCTTAATAAATTGTTTCTTAAATGAATGACTGAATGAAACAAAATTATTCCAGTAAGACTCTATGCCCATTTTCATATTGGAAAAGCTTGTCCCACCGTCTACTTGAAGTTTGCCATGATCATCCAAACAGCCTTATCTTTAACAACTTGGTATATATTTTCTTTGTATTTATTCTAGCTGTGGGACCCTGGACAAGCAACTTCACCTCTATCTACCTCAGTTTCCTCAACTGTAAAATAGAGATAATAATAGTATCTCCCACTTAGAGTTGTTGTGAGGATCAAATGTGATAATATTTATAAAGTCCTTAGCATAGAAACTGGCATATAGTAAGAGTTATATAAATGTTAGTAATTATTATAATTGTTAATATTATTATTGTGGATGTTTTCATAGGTATATTTCTTGCCTCCCCAGTTGAAATTTAAGTTCCTTAAAAATAGGAATTGTTAGGGGCAGCCAAGTGGCTCAATGGATTGAGAGCCAGGCCTAGAGACAAGAAGTTCTAGGTTCAAATTTGGCCTCAGATATTTCCAACCTGTATGACCCTGGGTGAGTCACTTAACCCCCATTGCCTAGCCCTCACTGCTCTTCTGCCTTAGAACCAATGCACAATATTGATTCTAAAACGGAAAGTAAGGGTTTAAAAAAAAGAATAGAAATGGTTTCATTCTTTGTATTTGTATTCCCATCGCCTTGCACAGTACCTCATATACCACAGGCACTTAATAATTGGGGTGGGCGGGGTTGATAGATTCATTGCTTGAACAGGACAGGGAAGTGATCTTAGAATTACCTGTTATTATATAGGGCCCTTTTCTGAGAGATTGAAAGTTATTAAGGCAACGATCTCACTGATCAGTACTGCTCATTAAAGGAGGGTATTCAAAATCAATCCCAATAAAGGAGAAACTTCAAAAAATGGTGGTGCCCTCTGAAGGTTTAAACAGAAATGTGGAGATGAGAGAGACTTCCCACTGAGTTCCATGCCATAGCAGAGCATGTTAGAGCCAACCCCAGTGTATTTTATATAGCCCTCATTTCCATGGGGTATTATGGTTCACCCTGACTAGACTGAATTGCCACCTAATGGAATAAAAAGAGCCTCAGCTGAAAATGATGGTCCCCTGCTCAGTCATTTGAGGACACCCCCTGTGAAGGCAAGGCCATCAAGATGCTGGGCTGTACCTTGTAGGCACAATTAGAAAGAGAATGCCTTGCCACGGCTCAGTGCTACTTCTGGCTACATAATTATCTGCTTGAGAATGGCACAAGAACATGACAAATGTAATGAATGTTCTCTTCCTCTTCCTCCCTTTGTAACGACCACTTAGATCTTCTTGTGCTGGAGTCAATGACAGACTCGATTTCTATGAAACTACAACACATTTATATCAGCAGTCTTTTCAGTCCAAACAATGCAACAATGTGGCACTAGTTTTTATTGTTTTATTTAAACTATCAGATTTTTCCCTTCAGTTAAGTGCCACAGGCTACAATGCTTCAAGATTGTTTCAAGAAACCCCTTGTTTTAACAATGAAACATAGAAATTATAGCATTTTAGATGTAGGATAGTCTTTAAAAACCATCTAGTACAGCCCACCCTTTTTTTTTTTTGTCAGATGGAGAAATCGACATCCATGGAAGGTAAATAATTTGCTCAAGATCACACAAGCAGGAAAAATCAGGATTCAAATCCAAGTTTCCACATACAAAAGCTAACATTCTTTACAGTGCACCACAAGGTCTGAGAAGCACACATGTCATCAAAGGGCAACCAAAATACAAACTGCTGCACTAAAGGATAAACCTTGAGCATCCCTTCTAGACTTCCCAGGAGAGAAAAGAAAAGATCCTATTGATGATCATACTGTTCTTCCACATCTCTTCCATTCTCTCCCAACATCTCTTTGCACAAACATCCCAGGTACTAACAAAGATATTCAGACCTAAGAGGCAGTGTGCATAGTAGATAGAGGGCTGACCTTGAAGCTAGGAAGATGTGGATTCAGGTCCTATCTCTGACACACAGTAGCTGAAATTACCCTGGGCAAGTTCCTTAAATGTTTTATGGTCCAGGAAATTAACTCTTTAAAACTGGAGTAATGAAAAAATGGCTAATTTTCTTCAGCAGAGGAATGTACCTCCCAAAGAAAAAATAGAGTGAAATCACAGACCACAGAATCACACCAAAATAATAACAGCAACATTAATAACAACAATAATAGCAATCCAATGGGAAAGCATTGGAGATGTGAAGTTGTCCTGTCCAATCTGCCACCTCTGTTCATTCTGTGATCACTGTTTAATTACACACAGGTTTCTCCTGACCTCAGAAGGGAAGATAGAGTGGATAAATTCATGGAGGAAAAGTTTACAAGATTATTTCTATCACCAGGGCAGAGCTAACTTTTTGTTTCCACGACAATTTCACAACTTCTTTTAATAAGTCAATGTTTTTTTTTTAATTGTACATTTGGGACTTTTTAAAATTTTATTTTTTATTATTTTTTATTTGATTTTAAATAATACCTTTTTTTTAATTTTAGCCATATCCTGAATCTTTCTTGCTACAATTAAAGCTACTTTCTTACTATTCTAGAAAACCAATGAACAGTTAGCCAAAAACCTCTGAGAAAGAACCATTTTGGAAATGAATAAGAAATCCATTTGTGGGTCTCTTAAAATCTGACTTCTGTGAAACCTTACTTATGGCAAATATATATCTTTTTTCCCAATGGCTTTTGAAAGACTTTTTGGCATGTTGGTGTTGATATATTCTGAAATGACATGCTTAATTTTTTCTGGTTAAAAGCCTAAACAGAGGGGAAAGCTGGGTTGCTCAGTGGATTGAGAGCTAGCCCTAGAGACAGGAGGTCCTAGGTTCAAATCTGACCTCAGACACTTCCCAGCTGTGTGACCCTGAGCAAGTCACTTGACCCCCATTGCCTAGCCCCTTACCACTCTTCTGCCTTGGAGCCAATACACAGTACTGACTCCAAGACGGAAAGTAAGGATTTAAAGAAAAAAAAAGCAGTTATTAACTGTAGAAAAGAAAAGACTTATACTAAAATTCTGCTTAATCACATAGCATATAAATGTTCAAGTGACCTATCATATAAAATAGATAAAGATCTTAAGAATATGATTTGAATATTGAGAACAATAAAGAGAGCAAAATGAATAGAATGATTAGCACTCTTGAAACTCTTTTTTATTTTTTATAATGAACTTGAAGATCAGAAACTTCTCTATAAGGCAAAGGAATTGTTTGAAAGAAAGTAAATTTAAAGTATGACCATTTATCTTCCATAGCTTCCATGCCTTCTCCACAGAAAGTATTCAATAAATATTTGTTGACTAAATGCATGAAAGAATGAGTTTGGGTACAGGACATTGTCTAACTCTCCCATGGTTACATAGTAATGCCTTTAAAATACTTTGTCTATTTATCTATCATCTAACTATAATCAGTCAAGTTTCTATCATCTCTCACCTATCTATCATCTCTACCAGCTATCTATCTATCTATCTATCTATCTATCTATCTATCTATCTATCTATCTGGCTCTCTGTTTGTCTGTCTGTCTGTCTGTCTATCTGTTTTTTTATAGATAGCATCATGAGTTCCATTTGATTTAATTTGTGGAGCCAGTTGCCTCTCTTCAGCTAATATAAAACCCCTTTCTTTCTACTTGAAAGTCTAGCAAAGTAAAATGTGAAAATCTTTTTTGCTGAGACTCCTCCTTATTTAATATCCTATTTTGTATCATTGAACTCCCAAAGTATAACTAAGAGATTTATTCAGGAACTTCTAAGTTAGCAACTTCTCTGGAGCCATGGCATATTCTGAGGTTAAAAGGGATATGCTTAAGTAACCTCAAGAACTGTTAATATTATATAAACAGAGTTTTGGCAATCATAACCTTGCCCTCCATTAATGTGGAATATCTTATAATAATTCCATCATAATCCATGGAGTTCCTAATGTTTATCAGACCCAAGTAGCAGACACCCAAGATATGAGTTTCAGAGAACATCATGGGGGGAAAGACAATAAATGTAAAGAATTTTAGGTCCTATAGTCCTGATGACAAATTAATAACAAACTTTTAGTTTTCCTTTATCCAAGTAAGAGAATGCACTGCAGATTATAGAAAGGGAATGCTTCAACCATCATATAATTTTAGGATAAGGCAGAAATAGATTTTAGGAAACTTCCAAGGAGGAAAGAATAAAAAAATGTGACTTCAGGAACTAAAAGTCCTTTGACAAGTGAAAACTGGAGGAGAGTCAAAATTCTTTTTCTGCCAAGAGCGAAAATATGCCAAGTGGTAATTTGGACCAGTTTGGACAACATAGATTACTGAAAAGAGCATGGGACATGGAGTCATAAGCCCTGTGTTCCATTTCTGGCTCTGATGCTTACTAGTTATGTGACCTTGAATGGAACATTAGTCCTGCAAAGCCTCTGTTTCTTTATCTATGTAGCCCATCATTTTATACCTCAAACTCTGGATTAACAGAAACTAGATTCAATGTTAAGGAATTTTCTACAAAGCAATCTTTGGCTTCAAACATCACCTCACCGATGTATCTCTTTAAATTAGATCAAGCCAGAAGACATATAAATTTAAAACAAAGACTTAAAATAGAATGACAATGTAATAAAAAGGAATTGGATGCTACTAACACCTATTCTCAAATTGCTGCCACATCCAAGTTGCTGCTAGAAGGGCTCATCAGCTCCTAATTTACCCCTTGTGTCTCTGAAAAACAATGGAAGACAGATACATCAGTTCCTTCATGATAACATGCCACAACCTAGGGAATAGGTGCTATTATTTTACCCATTTTTAGATGAGGAAATCAAGGCAAGCAGAGGTTAGATAATTTGTGCAGAGTCACACAGCTAGCTCCTGAATGATATGGTTCCTTGCTGTAGCATTGCTGTCTAGAAAGCATTGGGATTCTCACAGCAACCACAAGGAACTTCTAATTATAATTATCTCCACCACAACCATGTCGCTCTTATCTCCCCAGAGGCACCCACATTTTGACAAAAGAATATCTTTTAATATCTACAAGATTTACTCATTTTAAACAATATGCACAAGAAATGTGTCCATTTAAGAGAGCACATGTCATCACTTTATAGAGTCCAAATATAGGGTTCTGGGAAGTGTAATCCAAAGAGAAAACAGGGCAGGAAAGGCACAGATTCCTATGTGTGTGGAATGAGTATACAAATATTTCTACTTCCTGTCTCACAAGGTTTTGTGAGAATGAAATGAGATAATTGTTATGAAAGTGTTTTGAAGCTATTGTATTATATCAATGTTGATATAAGCTATCTTTTCTCCTGATAATTCTTATAGTCTAAGTTTTTTGAAAAATGAAATGAAAATAAAACCATTTCAACACAGACACAATGAATTAGAGAAGACCACCTTTGTTATTCTGATATTGGAATACAGGACTCTTTCTCATATATATGTGTGTGTGTGTGTGTGTGTGTGTGTGTGTGTGTGTGTGTGTGTGTGTGTGTGTGTATAGGAACGTCTGTATATGTGTATATGTAAACATATATACATGAATAGGTTTGTATGTGTTTTTGAAGAGTTGCTTGGAATATTGAAACATTCAGTGTCTTGGCCAGCCTCCTCATATAGTCAGTATGAGAAGAGATAGGAAATGAATTTATATATTCTGGGCTCTGAGGCCAAATCTCTATCCTCTATGCCACCCTGCCTCTGCCTGGACAAATACCTTCTTTAAAAATACAATCCAAATTGTAGCACATAGATTTTGTACTCAATAATATGTAGTTTTTGTAGTCAGGAGAAGTTATTTTTAACTTGGTTTCATGTAAATTCATATAATATTAAGAATGACCCAGAGAACATGGTCAACTTGATGAGTTTCAAGGGAAGAAATGTCTTGGAGAGCTTAGATTGCATCTCCCAAAGCTGAGAAAAGAATAAGCATATTCATTCACAACTCACTAATGACAAGTGATTATTGTTATTGTTCAGTAATTCAATTATGTCTGACTCTTAATGAACCATAGCATACCAGATCCTTCTATCCTTTACTATCTTCCCAAAGGCTGTCCAAGCTCATATTTGTTGTTTCCATGACACTATCTCTCCATCCCATCCTCTGCCATCCCTCCTTCCTTCAATCTTTGTTTTTTAGTATATTGTCCAGATTTGCAACTAAATTACCGTATTGATATTATTGGAATGTTTCAGGCTATTGACATAAGTCTTGGAAGTGGAGTGGATTTGTGCATAATCTCAGTTTACTTTCCTACCCTCTCCCCCCAGATACACACATTCTTAAATAATCACATTCTTAAATAATTAGTATTTATATAGATCTTTAAGACTTGCAAAGCACTTTATAAATATTATTTCATTTTGCCTCTTTACAACCTTGAGAAATAGTTGCCATTATTAGAGATAAGGAAACTAAGATAGGCAGAAGTTAATTAATTTGCCCAAGATCAAACAGCTAATAAGTGTCTGAGGCCACTTTTGAACTCAGGTCTTCATGGATACAGATCCAGCACTCAATCCTCTGCTCTGCCTAGCTGCCTCTAGAAGCAAAAACAGAAGTACCCTGCAATAAACACTCTTAATTGCTAAGGTAGAAAGGTGATAGTAGCAGAACCTTTCAACCACAATGCCCTGGAAAGGATAAAGTCATGTGATTTTTACTCTTTAGAGAGGGGAGTCAGACAATTCCAAATTACTAAGGAGTCCTTTTCTAGAGAAATGAGATGAGATTCCTGGACACCACTATCCTCTTGGATAGTTATCTAAATATGATAGATTCAATGAGAAAGGCAATTTTCTTCCTTTTCATTCCACTTCCCTCTTGCAGGAGAAAAGTCCAAATCTTTAGAATATAACATTAAATTGGAAATCTATATATGCACCTAAAGTGAAATCAAGACTCACAGAGAAAGGAAGAATAGGTTTGCTTATTTACAGGTTATTGTGATTCTTTTGTATCATTTTTCATTCCCTGTAAGATAAAATATATGTATTCTTATATCTGAAATGCATTGTTATCTTAGTTACTTGCACAGGCTGTTAAGTCTGGTTTATGGCATAGACTCAACTTGGTCTCTGTCTGTCTTGCTGAATGTTTCTCACTGACCTTCCTGTCATTTCCCCCTGCCCCCATTTATAGACTCAGTACAAAAAGGATGTCTCTGTGTTTCCTGGCACATTTTCCTAACATATACCTTGACTACTCATGTACTCTGTATGTGTGCCCTTTCTCACCGCTGGTAGAGTTCTCTCACTTATGGAAGCTCATATTGTATGTATTAGTAGGATCTTTATGTCACTTTATTTGCTACATGCTATTTGGATAAATGTATTTTCAAAAAAATTCATTCTCTGGTTGCTGGTAAAATTAAAAACCTTAGCAGGAGTTCATGAATGTGGATTGGCTCACCCACAAATTTATGATTGCTTTATTACATTCCCATATGTGAGATGGGGACTGTGACACTACATTAAAAATATCTAATATATGACATCATTTTATAAATACTATCCTTAAAGGAGGTAAACATAAAGAAAGAGAACATATAATTAATAATTTAAAGTGCTTAGGTTAAATTCACTCTGTGGAAACTGTAAAAATATCAAAATATTTTTCAATTTGTTTTCTATGAATCTGTGGAATAAATGCGAAAAGTAGAGGGGACAGCAAGACCACAATTTCAGTTTCAAAAACTGAATTCAGGAAATGCATTTGATAATATTCTATACACACCTATAAGAAGGAGAATAAAAGAGTATACAATTAAAAAGATTTTCTCATTTCCTTTTTCTCATCTATCTATCTAGCCCAATGTAAAGTAGACCCCACACTACTGAAAGAAAGAAGGGGAAGGGATTTGGAAGACCCCTCTCATGCTGTCAGCAGCAAGGAATTGTTAGAGTACCAGGCATGCATTCAGTTGGTAAGTAATCAAGAAGAAGGGCTTTGGAAACCCCCCAAATTCTGAAACAGATAGAAAAAAAAAGAATAGGGAAGTAAATTAGTATGCATCCTAAGATGAAAAGAAAAATTGTAAAGAGTTTTTTGTGCAGGTTAGCAATGGGGACTCTGGCAACAAAAAAGATATGAGAACATCTAGGCCTGAGAAGGTCAATAGAATTAGGAGAACAATGTACTACTCCAGTTGGAGAAGCCTGTGAACAAGAAGTAGCACATTTTACTTCTAATGCTGATTTGTCGACGCTGATGTACTTCCTGTTTGCCCCTTAAATACAATTCAAGGTTGGGTTTAATAGTAGCTTGGCCAAATTAATTCTACACGGTTTAGATTTTAGCTACTTGAAATGATGTTTTATCAGATGTTTCCATGGAAAGCTCCTAAAGTATAAAGAAGATGGCTATTAGAAAATATAGAAATATTGAATCTCTGAGCAAATAAAAACTATGAATCTCAACTCTTTAGACTAAGTGTTTGTCCTACATATAAGTATATATGTATTTGGCAGAAGAGAGAGGAAGTATGCTTTGATTTAATAAATCCAATATGTTGGTAGAGGGTATACACTTACCAAAATTAAATTAGAGGAAACCAACCACTTTATAAAAGGAATGACTATAGTATTTTTTAATAGTAAGTTTGCAAGTTATATTTAAAATCTAATTCTATTAACAAACAAATGATCTAATTTACACAGAACTTATCACTGGTCCCCCCCTCAGAATTCTTATTAAATTGATCTATACCTCGAGCATTTAGCTCTAAGTCACATTATTATATAAAAAGATGTCAGTTCTGTGTCATGGCAACAGCAATTAAGAGGATCTATCTTCACAAAGCAAGCTTATTTTTCCAAACACTAAAACTTAATTTTAACTGTTTGAGAACTAGTATTCAAGTCAGAAGAGCTCAACATTTATTAACTATAAGACCCTAAGTAAGTTGTTTAATCTCCATGAGCTTCATTTTCCTAATTTTAGAATAGGGATTCTATCCCATTGCCTAATACAGAAGATTTGTGGAAATACATGAAAAGGAAGCTCATTGCTAGTTGTGTATACTTGTGAAAGAATAAGAGTACAATTACAGCTAGGTAATTCAGTGGATAGAGAACTAGAACTTAGAAACAGGAGGTACAGAGTTTAAATCTAGCCTCACATACTTCCTAGCTATGTGACCCTAGACAAGGCACTTAACCCCAAATTCCTAGTCTTTACCACTCTTCTGACTTGGAACCAATATTTAGTATTAATTCTAAGACAAAAGGTAAGGATTTAAAAAAAAGACTAAGTACAGTGAAAGAACTTGAAAAGAGGTTTAAAAACCAAATAATAAGAGGATTGATAGAAAAACTAAACAGTTGGAGAGGGAGAATCATTAAAACCAATTTCCTAAAAACTAGAATAGGCCAAAAGGAAAAGGATGTACTAAAACACATTAAATATAATGATTCTCTAAAGAATAGAATGAACCACATGGAAATGGAGGCAAAAAGAAAACAAATGAAAACAACTCTTTAAAGAATAAAATTGGTCAAATGGAAAAGGAAATACAAAAACTCAAGGAAGAAAATAACTTCCAAAAAATTAAAATTGGACTAATAGAATCTAATGAAAATATAAGACATCATAAAATAATAAGACAAAATCAATAATGAAAAAATAGATGAAAATCCAAACTAATGCATTGGAAAAAAAAAACTCACCTGGAAAATAGATCCAGAAGATATAATCTAAGAATCATCAGAATACCTGAAAGCCACAATCAAAATAAGAGCCTGAACACAATTTTAAAAGAAATCACCAGTGATAATTGCCTTGATATCCTCAAACAAGAGGGGGAAATAGAAATTGAGAGAATCCACCTCCTGAAAGAATATAAAAATACTCCAAAAATAAAATACTCTAGGACTATTATAGTAAAATTTCAGAACTCCCAGGCCAAGGAAAAAGTACCACAAGCAGTCAGAAGGAAACAATTCAAATGCTATGGAGCCACAGTCAGAATTAGACAGGACCTAACAGCTTCTACATGAAAGGACCAGATGGCATCAAAGGTGATATTCTGAAAGGCAAATGACCTAGGACTACAACCTACAGTTATAAACCCAGAAAGTATAATTTTGGGGGGAGGAAGCGGGGAGGAGAAAGGAATTGACATTCAATGAAATAAAGGAATTTCAGACTTTCCTGACCAGAAAATACAGGTATCCTTTATACATTATGAGGGTTAAGGGGTACAGTGTCCCCAAGATCTAGGAAATCCACATAACATTTTTCTTCTCTCCTTTCCTACCAGAGAAAAAGTCTGAATTTTATTATTTTTCTTTTATGGGGTGTTTATAATGTTATGTGCATTTATAAGTTACTAAACTTTTTTAAATATCGCTATATTTTTAGCCCTTGTGTGTTATCTGCTGGCTTTTTATTTTTGGCAGGATGGGTTCCCATAAACTTTAACTTTTTACTTCTTTAACTTTAAAAAAGAAAGGATATATGTTAGTGATATGAAAAGATAAAATATGCTGTTATTATAAATACTATAAATATGTCATTCATTTCTGAGTTTTTATGAGTCCTGTATGGCCTTATATCATTTCCTCTCCTTCCAGGTTAAGTAGGACAACTCAACTGAAGTCAATATATTTATTAAATGTTTATTACAGAGTATATACTTTATTAGAACAGGGGAGATATGTCTGGTACACAGATAAGTATAAAACAAAGTAGAAAGTGCTATAAGGAAAAGACATATCTAGATAAAGTAAGCTGGGAATATTTGAAACAAAAAAGAGCACTTTGGGCCAAACTGATTTTTCTAAAGGACACGACCCTTCCCTTACTCAATAAACTTTAGTTACTCACTATCACCTCTAGTTTCAGATATAAATTCTTCTTCTGGCATTCAAAACCCTTCATGATATTGTCCCAACTTATTGCACCTTTTTCAATACTCCATTTCCTATATGTATCTTTGCACTATCCATCCCCTCTTCCTAGAACGTACCTCCCTCTCTTAGAACACCTAGTTTCCTTCAAAACTCAACTTAAGCACCTTCTACATGAGACACAGTTTTTAAAGCTTCCCCCTCTACCAATGTCCATCTATTTGTGACCTTGATTCTATCTTCTTCATCTTTGTCTGAGAATCCATCAATCAAGAGTCAATGTAAAAGATCATAGGCTCTGGAGTCAGAAGACTGGTTCAATTCCCAACTTTGTTACTTAGATAATGTTATAAAATTTAGCAAATCACTTAACCTTCAACAGCCTTAACTTTCACATTTCTAAAGTAAAATGGTTGGATTAGATGGCCTCTGAGGTCACTCCCAGCTCTAGATCTATGATCCTCTTTCTCTTGCATCTTCAATTGTTCCCTTTCCACAAATTCCTTCACCTCTGACTAAAAACTTACTTAGTTTTTCTCTATCCTTAAAATAAAATTAGCAGTCTTCATTTCACCTTGTCAGTCCCTTGAGCAGCTATTTTTCTATACCCTTCCACTGATAAGCTTCTAAAAAGGAGTAATTTAAAATTTCAGTTTCCCTTTTCTTACCACCTACTCATAACTTTACAGAAATTGCTTTTTCAAAGGTCACCAATGACTTCCTAATCCCTAAATCTCATAGCCCTTTCTCAATTCTCATCTGCCTTAACCTCTCTGTAGCATTTGACACTCTTGGTCATTCCCTATATTCCAGATACTTCACACTACCTTGCTTTCCTTAACATTTCATTAACTTGTTCTCTTCCAACTTTGTTAACTGCTCCTTTGCTGTCTTTCATTGGTTCTGTTTACTCCTTCTAAATGAGCCCTAACACGGGTGCTTCCCAAAACTCTGTCCTTACTTATCTCTTTTCCCTCCCCTCTCTCCCTTAACAATCTTATTCCTCACTCCCATCATCACTACATTAATAAGTAACTAATCTATATCTTCAGCTCTGACTTCTCTCCTTAGCACTAAACTTTGATCTATAATTACCAACTGGATATATTTATTTTGAAATATTTTTAACAGAGCAAAAACAGAACAGAAGAAACATTTAGAGATATCCTCAGGCCAAATGTTCAGATGTACTTTTGTGCCCAACATGCATTGGAGCTTCTGAGCTTGTATTGGGCTGATTAGCCACTCCTGACATATTGTATATTGACCCAACATGGTGATGTCATTTTGATCCTCTTTGAGTCTGATTGTATGGGCCTTTATGAATTGAACTGAATTTAGGGAGAATTTTAGCACAAAGACAAACATACAAACTAGGAACTTTATCCCAGAGAAGTTATTTTGCACCTCTTTTCCTCAGTTTTTGTATCTCAGTTCCCTCGATTATAAAATGAAAGGATTAGACTCACTGCTCTCTAAGGTTCTGCTTATATATGACCCTGTGGTTCTATGATAATTGTCCAAAATAGTCTCATTCAGTGGAGAAGTTTCATTTTACTATAAAACTCTATCTACCTGGTCATATTGCATAAGGAAAGAGAAGAGAATTATATTTTTGAAGTGTTCTGATGAACCTTTTGAGCACTAAGACAAAGAAAATTCTTGATCATGAATTTGAAGATCCACAAAGGGACATATAAAGAAAGAATTCGAGAGGAATTCAACTATTTAAAATACTCCCCCAAGAGATAAATAGAAAAGGTACTTCCAAATCCAAGATCTCAGTTTTAAAAGAGGGTCCACTCTGGAGCAGTTAAGAAACTCCTACTCTAAATAGTTGGCTCCAAAAAAAGAGGTCTACCAAACTGTCCCCAGGTTCCAAATCTCATATCTATAACAAATTATCTAGTAAGTTGACTGCAAACAAATCTATTTTTAATTTTTTTTCTTAATGATGTGGAAACAAAAATTTTAATTCTTTTAAAAATGTTTTGAGAGACTTCTGGGTAATCATGGCTGCAATCTAGATGCCACATGCTTCCTCTCCCCGGCACCAAATGAAATAGACTACATCAAAGTAGCATAAAAATCACCTTTGGAGGAACAGAAGGACTCCCCAGTACTCCCCAGTACACCACAGAGATGAAGGTACGTGGGGTTTGAACATTTCCACACTATAATAAGAAGGAGGAAAAGCTTGCACAGAAACGTGAACTGAGCCGCCCTACCCCTCCCACCTCCCCCACCAAACCAGCGAATGAGTGAGGAACAACTCTGTCGGGGGTTGGGGGGGGGCACTCCAGGGTCCTTGGGATCTGGGGACTGCCGGGAAAAAACGTCTCCGGGCGGTTTCACAGGAGAACCCAGCTCTGATCACAGGTGGTCCACAGAGCTGTACTCGGGGCGGCTGCGCTGAGCATCTGGGTGGAGCTAAACTCCAGGGGCGGACCACGCACTGATTATCTGGGTGGAGCTGAACACCTGGGCAGTTTGGCTGTGATCAGGGGCCCAGCTCTCCAAGAAACCTCGGAGGCTGGGAAGAACTACTCTGAGGCAACCGAAATTCACAGAAAACCCGTCCATATCACCCAGACCCCAGACCAAAAAGGAAAGGGGAATAAAACCACCAAAGGGATGGCTCACATGGCCCAAAATCAAGCCTCCAGGAAGAAAGGGGAAAAGGTGACTATTGAAAACTTTTATGGTGGAAGTACCCAAGGATAAGAAGTGAATGAGGAGGAAATCCAAATAAAAATCAGAACATGCCTCCCAAAATGGAAACTATCAACAAGCTCTGGAAGATCTCAAACTGGAACTTATCCAAAAGATGTAAACCTGGAAAGAACAATGGGAGAAAGGGATCAGCAGTCTGACAGATAAGACTGCTCAATTGGAAAAAGAGCTCAAAGCATCTAATAGAAGGGCAGACAAAGCTGAAAAGCAAAACCAGTCCTTAACAACCAGAATTAAGCGACTCAAAGAAAGTGAGATCATAAAAGAGCAAGAATCAATAAAGCAAACCCAAAAAATTAATGAATTAGAAGAAAACATAAAATATCTCACTGAGAAGGTCACAGACTTGGAAAACAGAGGGAGAAGAGACAATCTCCGAATTATTGGTCTCCCAGAAAAACCAGAGATAAACAATAAACTGGATATTATTCTACAGGAGATTATAAAAGAAAATTGCCCCCACGTTCTGGCGCAAGGGGGCAAAATAGAACTAGAAAGGGTTCATAGAACACCCTCTATACTAAATGCCCAAAAGACAACCCCTAGGAATGTAATTGCCAAATTCAAGAGCTTCCAAGAAAAATGAGAAAATCCTACAAGAAGCCAAGAGGAGGAGCTTCAGATATAAGGGGGCTCCCATAAGGATCACAAACAATTTAGCGGCTAACACACTAAGAGACTGCAAAGCATGGAACACGATATTTAGAAAGGCAAGAGAACTGGGTCTCCAACCAAGAATCAACTACCCAGCAAAACTGACTATATACTTCCAGGGGAAAGTATGGGCATTCAACAAAATAGAAGATTTCCAAACATTTGCTAAGAAAAGACCAGAACTTAGTTGAAAATTTGACATCCAATCACAGAAAGCAAGAGAAACATGAAAAGGTAAATATGAAAGAAAGGGAAAAGGAAATAAATCTTATCTTTTTCTTTAAGTCAAACTCTCTTCTATAAGGACTACATTTATATCAAATTATATAAATATTAATATGTGGGGAAAATGTATTGTGTAACTCTCAAAAATTGTATGCATCATGAGAGTAGTTAGAAGAATCATGCATAGGGAAAGATTGGGGCATCAAGAAGATTTGGTGAAAGGGGGGGCAAAGAAAGGGAGTGGGGAATCATGGATAATACTAACATTAACTTCAAGAAATAGGGGGGGACTAAATAGAATAATCTTTCCCATACAAAGATACACATGGGAAGGGGAGGGGAAGAACTCTCATATGAGAAGGAGAAGAAGAGAGCATGAAGTAGAATTACTTAAACCTCATTCTCAGGGAAATCAAATCTGAGAGGGAAGGACATCTAGATCCAGTGGGATCCTGAATTCTATCTTATCCAACAGGGTAAGAAAGAAAGGACAATTAAGGAGGGTGTGGGGGGAGGAAGTATAAAAAGGGAGGGAAGGAGAGGGGGAGGGAAAGGGAGCATAAAAAGGGAGGGGCTAGAAAGGGAAGCATATTAAGGGAGGGGACTACGGGGACTGACCTAAAGTAAATCACTGGTTCAAAAGGAGATAGCTAAAGAACTAGGTCAGAACTAGGGGAAGATATCAAAATGCCAGTGAATGCACAAATGACAATCATAACTTTGAATGTGAATGGGATGAACTCACCCATAAAATTTAGACAAATAGCAGATTGGATTAGAACCCAAAACCCTACCATTTGTTGTCTTCAAGAAACACATATGAGGTGGGTTGACACTCACAAGGTTAGAATTAAAGGTTGGACTAAGACCTTTTGGGCCTCAACTGATAGAAAGAAGGCAGGAGTTGCAATCATGATATCTGACAAAGCCAAAGCACAAATAGACCTGATCAAAAGGGATAGGGAAGGTAAATATATTCTGCTAAAAGGGAGTATAGACAATGAGGAAATATCACTAATCAACATGTATGCACCAAATGGTATAGCATCCAAATTTTTAATAGAGAAACTAGGAGAATTGAAGGATATTAGTGGGAGACTTGAACCAACCAGTATCAAATTTAGATAAATCAAACCAAAAAATAAACAAGAAAGAGGTAAAAGAGGTGAATGAAATCTTAGAAAAATTAGAGTTAATAGACATATGGAGAAAAATAAATAGGGACAAAAAGGAATACACCTTCTTTTCAGCACCACATGGCACATTCACAAAAATAGATCATACACTAGGTCACAGAAACATGGCACTCAAATGCAGAAAAGCAGAAATAATGAATGCAGCCTTTTCAGATCACAAGGCAATAAAAATATTGATCGTTAAAGGTACATGGATAACCAAATCAAAAATTAATTGGAAATTAAATAATATGATACTCCAAAATCGGATAGTTAGAGAAGAAATCATAGAAACAATTAATAATTTCATTGAAGAAAATGACAATGGCGAGACATCCTTTCAAACCTTATGGGATGCAGCCAAGGCAGTACTTAGAGGAAAATTCACATCCCTGAGTGCATATATTAACAAATTAGGGAGGGCAGAGATCAAGGAATTAGAAATGCAAATCAAAAAACTTGAGAACAAACAAATTAAAAACCCCCAGAAGAAAACCAAACTAGAGATCCTAAAAATTAAAGGAGAAATTAATAAAATCGAAAGTGACAGAACTATTGAGCTAATAAACAAGACTAGAAGCTGGTACTTTGAAAAAACAGACAAAATAGACAAAGTACTGGTCAATCTAATTAAAAAAAGGAAAGAAGAAAGGCAAATTAACAGCATCAAGGATGAAAAGGGGGATCTCACCTCCAATGAAGAGGAAATTAAGGCAATCATTAAAAACTACTTTGCCCAACTATATGGCAATAAATATACCAATCTAGGTGATATGGATGAATATTTACAAAAATATAAATTGCCTAGACTAACCGAAGAAGAAATAGATTTCTTAAATAATCCCATATCAGAAAAAGAAACCCAACAGGCCATCAAAGAACTTCCTAAGAAAAAATCCCCAGGGCCTGAAGGATTCACCAGTGAATTCTACCAAACATTCAAAGAACAGCTAACTCCAATACTATGCAAACTATTTGACATAATAAGCAAAGAGGGAGTTCTACCAAACTCCTTTTATGAACAAACATGGTACTGATTCCAAAGCCAGGCAGGCCAAAAACAGAGAAACAAAATTATAGACCAATCTCCCTAATGAATATAGATGCAAAAATCTTAAATAGGATACTAGCAAAAAGACTCCAACAAATGATCAGAAGGGTCATCCACCATGATCAAGTAGGATTTATACCATCAACAAGCAAACCAACAAGAACCACATGATTATCTCAATAGATGCAGAAAAAGCCTTTGATAAAATACAACACCCATTCCTACTAAAAACACTAGAAAGCATAGGAATAGAAGGGTCATTCCTAAAAATGATAAACAGCATATATCTAAAACCATCAACTAATATCATCTGCAATGGGGATAAACTAAATCAATTCCCATTAAGATCAGGAGTGAAACAAGGATGCCCATTATCACCTCTATTATTTGACATTGTACTAGAAACACTAGCAGTAGCAATTAGAGAAGAAAAAGAAATTGAATGCATTAAAATAGGCAAGGAGGAGACCAAATTATCGCTCTTTGCAGATGACATGATGGTCTACTTAAAGAATCCTAGAGATTCAACCAAAAAGCTAATCGAAATAATCAACAACTTTAGCAAAGTCGCAGGATATAAAATAAACCCACATAAGTCATCAGCATTTCTATATAATTCCAACACAGCTCAGCAGCAAGAACTAGAAAGAGAAATCCCATTCAAAATTACCTTAGACAAAGTAAAATACTTAGGAATCTATCTCCCAAGACAAACACAGGAACTATATGAACACAACTACAAAACACTTTCCACACAACTAAAACTAGACTTGAACAATTGGAAGAACATTAACTGCTCATGGGTAGGACGAGCCAATACAATAAAAATGACCATCCTACCCAAACTCATCTATTTATTTAGTGCCATACCCATGGAACTTCCAAAAAAAATTTTTACTGATTTAGAAAAAACCATAAGAAAGTTCATTTGGAAGAACAAAAGATCAAGGATATCCAGGGAAATAAAAAAAAAAAACACAAATGAGGGGGGCCTAGCAATCCCAGATCTCAGACTATATTATATTATAAAGCAGCGGTCATCAAAACAATTTGGTACTGGCTAACAGACAGAAAGGAGGATCAGTGGAATAGACTGGGGGCAAGTGACCTCAGCAAGACAGTCTATGACAAACCCAAAGATCCCAGCTTTTGGGACAAAAATCCACTATTTCATAAAAACTGCTGGGAAAATTGGAGGACAGTGTGGGAAAGATTAGGTTTAGATCAACACCTCACACCCTACACCAAGATAAATTCAAAATGGGTGAATGACTTGAACATAAAGAACGAAACTATAAGCAAATTAGGTGAACACAGAATAGTATACATGTCAGACCTTTGGGAAGGGAAAGACTTCAAAACCAAGCAAGACTTAGAAAGAGTTACAAAATGCAAAATAAATAATCTGGAATACATCAAATTAAAAAGTTTTTGTACAAACAAAACCAATGTAACCAAAATCAGAAGGGTAGCAACAAATTGGGAAACAATCTTCATAAAAACTTCTGACAAAGGTTTAATTACTCAAATTTACAAAGAACTAAATCAATTGTACAAAAAATCAAGCCATTTTCCAATTGATAAGTGGGCAAGGGACATGGATAGGCAGTTCTCAGCCAAAGGAATCAAAACTATTAATAAGCACATGAAAAAGTGCTCTACATCCCTTATAATCAGAGAGATGCAAATCAAAACAACTTTGAGGTATCACCTCACACCTAGCAGATTGGCTAACATGACAGCTATGGAAAGTAATGAATGCTGGAGGGGATGTGGCAAAGTGGGGACACTAATTCATTGCTGGTGGAGTTGTGAATTGATCCAGCCATTCTGGAGGGCAATTTGGAACTATGGAGGGAATTATGGAACAAAGGGTGATAAAAGACTGTCTGCCCTTTGATCCAGCTATAGCACTGCTGGTTTTGTACCCCAAAGAGATTATAAGGAAAAAGACTTGTACAAGAATATTCATAGCTGCACTCTTTGTGGTGGCCAAAAATTGGAAAATGAGGGGATGCCCATCAATTGGGGAATGGATGAACAAATTGTGGTATATATTGGTGATGGAATACTATTGTGCTAAAAGGAATAATAAAGTAGAGGAATTCCACGGAGACTGGAACAACCTCCAGGAAGTGATGCAGAGTGAAAGGAGCAGACCCAGGAAAACATTGTACACAGAGACTGATACATTGTGGTACAATCGAAGGTGATGGACTTCTCTATTAGTGGCAATGCAATGTCCCAGAACAACTTGCAGGGATCTAAAAAATACTATCCACAAGCAGAGGATAAACTGTGGGAGTAAAAACACCAATGAAAAGCAATTGCTTGACTACAGGGGTTGAGGGGATATGACTGAAGAGAGACTCTAAATGAATACTCTAATGCAAATACCAACAACAGGGAAATGGGTTTGAGTCAAGAACACATGTGATAACCAGTGGAATCGTGGGTCGGCTATGGGAGAGGGAAAGGTGGTGGGAGAGGGGGCGGGGAGGAAAAGAAAATGATCTTTGTTTCTAGTGAATAATGTTTGGAAATGACCAAATAAAATAATGTTTAAAATTTAAAAAAAAATGTTTTGAGTTCCAAATTCTCTCCATCCCTCTCCACTGACCCTCCTATTTAAAAAGGCAAGCAATTTGATAAAAGTGATATGTGAGAAGGAAGAGGAGGAGGAAAGAGAGGAGGAGGAGGAGGTGGCAGAGATGGAGAAGTAGAAGGAGGAGGAGGAGGAGGAGAACAAGAACAAGAAGAACAAGAAGAGCAAGAAGAACAAGAACAAGAGAAAAGAAGTTGTTGGGTTGTTTTTTTTTTTTCACTTCTTTGTTGCCACAAAAAGAGCAGCTACAAATATCTTTGTATTGTTAGGTCCTTTTCCTTTTTTAAAAAATAACTTTGAGATACAGTCCTAATATCCAGTGATATTGCTAGGTCAAAGAGTATGCACAAGTTTATAGCCCTTCATAACAGTTAGATCAGATCAGTTCACAACTCCACCAAAAATGTTTTAGTATCCCTATTTTTCCACATCCCCTCCAACATTTATTTTCCAGTTCTGTCATATTAGCCAATCTGATAAGTGTGAGATGGTATAAATGTAATGTGGATTTCTCTAATCAATAGTGATTTAGAGCATTTTTATGTTAATAAAATAGCTTTTATTTCTTCACTTACTGTTCATATTCCTTAACTGTTTATCAGTTGAGGAATGCATAGTATTCTTATGAATTTGACTCAGTGCTCTATATATTTAAGAAATGCAGGGGCAGCTGGGTAGCTCAGTGGATTGAGAGCCAGGCCTAGGAACATGGGACCCTAGGTTCAAATCTGGCCTCAGATACTTCCTAGCTGTGTGACCCCGGGGAAGTCACTTGACCTCCATTGCCTTGCCCTTACCACTCTTCTTCCTTGGAACCAATACACAGTATTGATTCTAAGACAGAAGGTAAGGGTTTAATAAAAAAAAGAAAGAAAGAAAGAAAGAAAGAAAGAAAGAAAGAAAGAAAGAAAGAAAGAAAGAAAGAAAGAAAGAAAGAAAGAAAGAAAGAAAGAAAGAAAGAAAGAAAGAAAGAAAGAAAGAAAGAAAGGAAGGAAGGAAGGAAGGAAGGAAGGAAGGAAGGAAGGAAGGAAGGAAGGAAGGAAGGAAGGAAGGAAGGAAGGAAGGAAGGAAGGAAGGAAGGAAGGAAGGAAGGAAGGAAGGAAGGAAGGAAGGAAGGAAGAAAAAGAAAGGAGACGTTGTCTCAGAAACTTCCTATAAAAATTTTTCCCAGTTTCCTCCTTTCATTCTAATCTTGACTGCATTGGTTTTGTTTATGCAATTTTTTTTAATTGAATGTAATCAAAATCACAAACCTTTTTCAAATCCTCATTATTGTTTATATCTTGACTTCTAATTGTTTCTCCTGTATCCAATCCATTTTTTTCACTACTGCCAGATTAATTTTCAACAATTTTTACTATTAGGCCCATAACCCACGGAGGATAAGAAGAAAGCCCCATATGCTTCAAAATACATAGTGCAGCACTTTGATGGTATCAAAGAAGTGGAAACAAAATAGATGCCCATTGGCTGGAGAATAGTTAAATTAATTCTGGTATATAAATATAATAGAATATCATAATGAAGGAAGCACTTGATAAATACTTATTGAGGAGGTCATGGGTTTAAATCTGGCCATGGACATTTCCTAGTTGTGTGACCCTGGACAAGCTACTCACCGCCCCCCCCAAATGCCTAGCCCAGCAGGATGAAGTATGGGCACAAGTGTCAAGTCGGCACAGGGTGGGGGGCGGACTATTCCATTCTCCCTCTTCCTAACACTGGAGGATATTTGGGGCATGTCCTGCCCCTCTGTCCATCAGCTCAAAGCCAGCACATCCTCCCTCCACTTTCTGGGGTAATGTGGGGGGCTCACAGGCAGTTTGAAGTTACAGTTTGAGCACATAAACTTGAAAACCTTCACCAATGCTGGCCTAGCCCTTCCTCTTCTTTTGCTTTGGAAATGAAATTTAGCATTGATTTTAAGACAAAGGTAAGAGGTTTTTTTAAGTATATTTTGAGTAAGTAGCACCTCCCCTCCATAACCCCTGCAAGACAGTGAAGGTGACTAACTCAAAAAGTATACTACACAGGAAGAAAACATTGGAGCCTCTAGAACCTCCTGAGAAGCAGGGAAATCCTTCACCTTTAAAGCAGCTAGGTAGTGCAATATATAAAATACTGAGTCTAGGGGGGAGCTGGGTGGCTAAGTGGATTGAGAGTCAGACCCAGAGATGGGAGGTCCTGGGTTCAAATCTGGCCTCGGACACTTCCTAGCTGTGTGACCCTGGGCAAGTTACTTAACTCCCATTGCTAAGCCCTAACCACTCTTCTGCCTTGGAACCAATACCCAATATTGATTCTAAGATCATCTAAGATGGAAGGTAAGGGTTTAAGAAAACAAATAAATAAATAAAGTGCTGAATCTGGAATCAGGAAGACTTGAGTTCAAATACGTCCTCACTTAATGGCTATATAACCCTGGACAAGTCACTTTACCTCTGTTTACTTCTGTTTCTTTATCTGATAATGGAGATAATGTCTCTATCTCCCATGGTTGTGGTGAGGATCTTATGAGCTAATAATCATAAAGTACTTCCAACGTCTGGCATATAGTAAGTGCTATATTTATGTAAGCAATTATTTTTATTATTTATGAGCCAGGAAATGCTGTCTCCTACTCACTTCTGCTTCTTGAAATTCTTAGCTCTCTTTAAAATTAAATTCAAGTGCCCTTTCTGAATCCCTTGCCTGATTTCTTCCCATGGTTAGTCTCTCTCCCCCAACAACTTTATATTTATTTTATGTATACCCCGTATTTACTTATCTATGAACCTCTAATCCCTCTAAGAAAATGTAAGTTATTTGAAGGCAGGGATTAGACATGTCATGGATGGCTATATGTCACATACAGTAAATAGAAAGCCAGACCTGGAGTCAGGAAGATCTGAGTTCAACTATGACCTCAAACACTTGCTAGCTGTGTAATGACTCGGCAATAACTAGACATTTCAGTTTTTAATTTGTTTCTCCTTTGCCTGGCACATAGTAGATGCATAGCAAATGCTAGTTGATTAACTGACTAATGGATTCATTGATTGTAGACTAGGTGTCCTGCTTGCAATCCTCTGGAGTTTGCTCAATGGCATCTGCCAGGATACTGTGTCACCAGAGGGATGTCCAATTGTTAGAGTACCATGTAAACACACTGAGAATAAAACCTGGGTCTCTGGCTCCCCATTCAATTTTCTAACTATTGTTGAGGGAAGGAGAGAATGATGCTTTCCACTCTTTTGAAGATGTCTAAGGTAAACTAAATCATCACTGAGATCCTTTTTGACAGAAATGAATCACTGCAAAAACCCTTTCAAGCTCAGAGTGATTTATCCTATTCAAAATCCAAGTCATTCCACTCAGTGGCTCTGGTCACTTCTGGCAGTCAAGAAAGTTACAGCTAAATCACAGCACAATGCCCAGGAGGGCATGACTTTCTCTCTCTGCTTTTCTCAGAGATTATTTGTAATCCAGTGCAGAAAACGTCCCCTCCCTCCAAAGTCGAAGGAGCGTCTTTCACCTTCTTTCCCTCCAGAAAGAAAAGCCACAAAGCAAGGTGTGTGAATAGCTTTTCTGTAAGATGGCTCTTCTTTGAGGCAGAGACCCTGCGGCTATAGGAGAGGACTGATTCTGCTTCAACATGAAGTCCTAACCTTCAGAAAGGAGCATTCAAAAGCTGAGCATGTTCTTCAAACCCCATCTTGTGGCTAAGTGAAGATAATGCAATTAAATCCAGCTTTTCCTCCCCAAGCATTTCCCCACTGAAATTTCTAAGAGCTCTGAATATAAAGATCTTGATTTTCCTAAAGTTTCCCCTATGTTTTGTGGGAAAATTGTAATGGCATCCCTCTTACAAATAAAAGGAAACAACGTAATAAATGGCAGAATTAAGTTCTATCCTGGCATTAAGGGAAAGCAAACCAATTAATAGTTACTGGTATCACTTTGCTTTCCCTTAATATATATTTATTGTTTTTATATTTATTAATACTATTGTTTTAATTTATTTCTATTTATAGATTTAGGTAATAAAATATTACATTTAATTATATATTATGTTATTATTATAAATCAAAATATTTATGTTTTTATATATAGCATTTAAATGTTCAATATGCACTACCTAATTGGAGCCCTTTGAGGAAGGTACTGTTGAGTATCATGATCTTCATTCTAGATGGAATGATTAAATCACAGTCCAAAGCCATGTCCTGCCACTCCTGATGTCAAAGGCAGATTTGAATCCAGCCCTGTCCATTACATACATTATGCTGCTTTCCCAGAAAGTCAGAAGGCAGGTCAGGCCTGATTAGATTCACAACTGAAGAAATATTTCTGCCTAATTTTGAAGCAAAAGGAAAAATAAATCATGACAGGAATATTATCTACATAGGCTTGTGCACAGAGATCCCCAAACTACCTCCTAATCCTATCATTCAAATAGCCTTGAAATCTCACTCTTCCCTCTGAAAGCCCATCATAGATTAATCAGAGAGAAGGCCTTCCTTCTTCTGTCTAGGCTGTCAGGTCACATACTTTCCATGGGTGTTTTACTTATTCCCCACCCAGCCTCTCAAGACCTATCCTTAATGTATTTCTATGATGAACATGACTTCACTGAAGCTCTATCCTGATGCCTTATTGAAATATGAAGGTGAAACTAGGGTCTTAAGTATTTCCAAAAATCCATAACAGCATGAAGCATGATGATAATAAAATTATTGCTAATACTGCTGTTTTAAATGCCACCCAGAGAGAGAGAGAGAGAGAGAGAGAGAGAGAGAGAGAGAGAGAGAGAGAGAGCGTGAAGAGAGAGAGAGAGAGAGAAGAGAAAGAGAGAAGAGAGAGAGAAGAGAAAGAGAGAAGAGAGAGAGAGAGAGAGAGAGAAGAGAGAGAGAGAGAGAGAGAGAGAGAGAGAGAGAGAGAGAGAGAGAGAGAGAGAGAGAGAGAGCGAGCTCAAAATGTTGTATCTAGCTGGAAAAATTCACTGCATGTACCTCAAAGTAATAATAATAAGAACTACCATTTTTATAGTTTTTCAAGGTTTGCAAAGCACCTTACAAACATTTAATTTTATTCTCACATCCCTGGGAAGTAGATCCTATTATTATTCTCATGTTGTAAATGAGTAAACTGAGGCATAGGTTAAGTGACTCTTCCAAGATCACAAAGGTTTAAAGTCTGAATTTAACTCAGATCTTCCCAACTCCAGGTTGTCTACTGCACTACCTACCTGTTCAGTACCTGATGATGGATTGTGTGGCTGTTATGTAAGGACAAGTCAATATAATAAGAAATAGCATTTTGACCATCACAACTCTGAGATATCTACAAACCAACCTGTAAGCATTTATTAAGTACCTATGATATGCCAGGCACTGAATGCCACATAGATGAAATGATATATCTTTGAACTAGAGTTCTCAAGAATATGGGTCTCATGAGATTTAGAGCCAGAAGACCCAGATAAAATAACTTGCCCAAGGTCACATATATTAATTAGCAGCACCAGAGTTATAACACCAATCTTTTGGCTTCAGATCTGGGATTTTGTTCTCCCATACCCTACTTTCCACTCCATTTTAATACATGGACAATATAGAAATTTTGTTTGGTCCAGGGTATGTACTTGGAAAGATGGGATATTGGCCCATTGCCAAGATACTAACATTTTGATATGAAATAATTTGCATACAAAAGATAGTGATATTAGATGTAAGATTACATGCTGGTTTTGCATATGAAACAGAGAAGGACTCAGAGGCTCACAGCAGGGACCAAGAATTTTCCTATTTTCCTGCCATGGTCAATGTCAGATATTTACCAGGTCAATAATTGCCTCTAGGAGCATTTTTCAACACTAGGATTACAAGGGCAGACCAAGGCAGATCAAAGCTCCAAATTCTGAAATGTAGTTCCCTAGTAATCATTGAGCCAGCATTCTACTATCTTATTTTCCAATGTGGGTGTAAACACACACACACACACACACACACACACACACACACACACACACACAAATATCCCTGAAAACTTGCACAGAGTATATCTTAGAGTAGAAAATTAGCTATAAGTTGATGGCACAGTGAATAGAGCTCTGGCCCAGAGTTAGAAAGACCTGAGTTCAAATCCCATTTTAAATGTTTACTAGCAATGTGACCCTGGGCATTTTATATCTGTTGTCCTCAATTTCCTCATGTATAAAATGAGGATAATAATAATACCTACATCCATCCCAAGGTTGCTATGAATAATTGTAATTTACCTGGTACATAATAAGCACATAGCAGGTTAGCCATTATTGATAATAATAATATCATTATTACTTATTTTTTATTATTAATGCAGCCAATTTCCTTCCACAGAGATTTAAGACTAAAATAAATCATTGAACTTATGGGGTCTCTCTCATCCCCAATCCCATGGTACTATTAAAAGGCAAGAGGAAAGTGGACTTCATCTCTAATAGGAATTTCTACCTACGGAAGAAGCTGGATCAAAAGAAATAATAAAATAGAAACTCTAAACCATAAGAAATGATGAACAGTGTGAATTCAGAAAAATCCGCTAAGACTTATGTGAACTGATGCAGAGTGAAGTGAACTGAACCAGAAGAATACTGTATACAATAACAGAAATATTATACAATGATCAACTGTGAAAGACAACTATTATCAGCAAAACAAGATTTAAAAAAAAAAACCAAGAGACTCATGCAAAAAAATGCTATCCACAACCAAAGAAAGAACCATTGAAATCTGATTGCATATCAAAGTATGCCATCTTTTACTTCAGTTCTTTCATGAGTTTTTTAATACATGTGTGATATGTGTCTTCTGTCATGGCATGGGAAATATAGAAATACGTATTGCATGAAAGACTGATATAACCTATATCAGACTATTTGCCACCTCAAGGAGGGGGGCAAGAGGGAGAATAATGTAGGGTCTAAACTCTTAAATGGAATTGAGCAGTGGTCATAGCAACTCCTACCTATTATATATTCAATATTTCATGCAGTTTATCAGTTGGTCCCTCTCCATGTCTGAAGTTAATATTGTACTTCCGGGCAAGAATTAGATCTGTTTAACTCAATTTTTTAAAGTATTCAGGAAATGGCTTTACAGAAATTGACATTAATGAATACTTTTCAGTGCTAGCAATGAAGAGTTTTCTGAATTGTTTATTATGGAGATTATCAAACTGGAATAATAAAATGAATATTAGCAGATATATGAAAAATGTCAAGGACAAAAAATAAGTATCTAGTTTTTTAAAAATGCATGGAATTTAGGTTACATCTAAGACCTTGAAGCTGTTAAATCCTCTCCAGAGCCATGAAAGAACTTACAGATTTTCTTCTCTGTAGATTTTCAGAAATAGGATAATCTCATATCAGGATTAGGTATGGGAACAAGAAATGAGTTATACAGGAAAAGTGAGTTTTTAGTGCCCTATATAGCTTTAGCATTTGAACGTTCTAAGATATAATGGGTTATAAAGCCACAGATAGCTGACCTTTATACTTTCAAAAAACAAACAGAAATGCACTGCAGATCCAGAAAGAACTAAGTACTCTAAGCAGTTGTATATTTGTTTTATGTCTGTCAATGTTATCCGTATGTGGCATAGTCCACATTCCGACTTTATTTGAGACCGTTGAGTGTTTTTTTGGTTTCCCATCCTTAGCCTTTCCTCACTCTGAAAGTTTTCACACCAGAGACATCACACCTGAGAGAAAGTTACTAAAGACTATCTATTGATTGTTCCTATCTTCAATGGCAAAATAGAGACAGTCATGTGGGCAATTACGTGGCAAAAATGGATAGACTGCCAGGCCTGGAGCCAGGAAGACTCATCTTCAGGTAGGTTCATCTTCCTTTGTTCAAGTCTGACCTGAGATACTAGTTGTGGTATTCTGGGCAAGTCATTTAACCCTATTAGCCTCAGTTTCTTCATCTTTCCTATGATCTGGAGAAGGAAAAGGCAAACTACTCCAATATCTTTGCCAGGAAAACCTCAAATGGCATCAATGAAGAGTCAGGTGTGAATGAAAAAATGAACAACTTAGTGACAAAACACAAAGGGAATTTAGGTGAAAATTAAAGAAGGTTAAACCAAACTGTCTTATTTATCTCTCCTTTCATCATTATCTCCTTCTCAGCTAATGAAGTCACACATCATTCTCAATTTGAATCCCTGTCTCTATAGCTCAGGCTGTGCCTATACAAAGGGGTGTGGATTATTGACAAAAATACAAATGATGTGATCTCCAGAGGTGACCAAACCAGAGAAATCAGATCTGAACAAAGTGGGAGAGGGAGGATTGTGGAGGGGACAGATGCTAAATTTGACTGCTGAGAATGTTAAACATCAATCATAAATTGTGAAATCCCCTCCTTTTCTATGAGCTGTGAAGACACTAAGTTTTTATATTCTTATAGCACAGCCTTAAGGTAACAATTTCAGTGCCTTTTGGTGAGGCATTCTTCCTCCAGAGAGAGATTCTTCCACCAGTATTGATACATGTCCCATCCTGAGCCTAGAAATAATGAATCACACTTTTAAGGATACTCCCCTAGTATTTCAAGGAAAGCTTAAATAATTTTGAAGGAACTATTTTTATCTTCTTTTACTGTCTATTTTAACAGTTTTAATTAAATCATCTGTTTATATCATGCTAATTTGCCAAACAATAAAAAGACCAGTTGTAGCTGATTAAAAATACCGACATATTGGTGATTGTGGCATTGGTAATTATTCTCAAGTTCCAATTCGTGTAAATGTTGTCTTTATTCATCATTTCCCACATTTGATATACTATGTCTATTCAAGTTTCATATTTCTTTTGGGTGATCATTTTTTTCTCTTGCTGATATTAAGAAAACATTAGTTTTAAAGGATAGAATTTGGGTGGATATTAAATCTTTTTTCTTTTAAATATGTAAATATATTGATTTGTGGAAATGTCATTTTTACTCACCAAAGTAATCAACATTCCCTCATCTCCTTCCTCTGAATATGTAAGTCTGTGGATGCATTTCAGGTTAAATTTGGCTTATGAGCCTTGAGGTTAGAAGCAGTAGTTATATTTCACACAGAAAAAATTCATTTTTCTTGAATATTTATACAGTAGATTGTAGTTAATATTTAGCACTCATAGTAAAGAACATCAATCTGTAAAATTAAGGTCTACATTATGGGAATCTCAGACACACTAACTTAGAGTTCATTTCAAGAACTTTTTTTTAATCCACTCTGTGCTCAGCACTGTGTTGTTACGATATGCTGCAAGACCCTAAGAATTGACTGTAGTCTAATTTATCTATATGTGTTCCTTAATGCCTTGCTTTTCATATAGTTCGAATGCTCAATAATTATTTCTAATATTATAACCTATTCCTTGTCTTTGAGAAGGGTGCAGTGTGGAGGCAGTTGGTAGCTTGGTGGATTGAGAGCCAGGCCTAAAGTCCTAGGATCAAATCTGACCTCAGACTCTTCCCAGCTGTGTGACCCTGGGCAAGTCACTAAACCCTCATTATCTAGCCCTTACTGCTCTTCTGCCTTGGAATCAATACACAGTATCGATTCTAAGATAGAAGGTAAAAGTTTACAAAAAGAAGAAGGTGGCAGTCTTATTGGTCACATAAGACATATATACAATAACAGATTTGCTTCCATTCATTTCCATTCCACAAATATTTATTAAATACCCTTTGGATGTTAACTTTGGAAAATATGGAGATGAAAAATAGCAACTCCTTTTCCTAAGGATTTTATATTATAATGGAACATAGAAAGGAATTAGACATCAACACAAAGGAATATTATGATATACGGCAGATAGAATGTGATTGGAGCAAAGGAGATGTCTAAGCCTATGTGTTGTAAGAACCAACTGTCAGTTAAAAAGTTTTTGTACAAACAAAACCAGTGCAACCAAAATTAGAAGGGAAGCAAAAAATTGGGGAAAATCTTTATAACAAAAACTCAGACAAAGGTCTAATCACTCAACTATATAAGCAGCTAAATCAATTGTACAAAAAAATCAAGCCATTCCCCAATTGATAAATGGGCAAAGTACACGAATAAGTAATTCTCAGACAAATAAATAACAACTATCAATAAGCACATGAAAAAGTGTTCTAAATCCCTCCTGATTAGAGAAATGCAAATCAAAACAACTCTGAGGTACCACCTCACACCAAGCAGATTGACTAATATGACATAAAAGGAAAGTAATAAATGTTAGAAGGGGTGTGGTGCTTTGCTGGTGTTGTGAATTGATCCAATCATTCTGCATGGCAATTTGGAGTTATGCCCAAAGGGTGCTAAAAGACTGTCTGCCCTTTGATCCAGCCATAGCACTACTGGGTTTGTACCCTAAAGAGAGCATAAGGAAAAAGACTTGTACAAAATATTCATAGCTGCATTCTTTGTGGTGGCAAAAAAAAAATGGAAAATAGGGGATGTCTTTCAATTGGGGAATGGCTGAACAAATTGCGGTATCTGTTGGTGATGGAATAGTATTGTGTTGAAAGGAAAAATGAACTGGAGGAATTCCATGTGACTTGGAACGACTTCCAGGAATTGATGCAGAGTGAAAAGAGCAGAACTAGGAGAACTTTATACTCAGAGATTGATAAACTGTAGTACAATGGAACATAATGGACTTCTCTACTAGCAGCAATGCAATGATCCAGAACAATTCTGAAACACTTATGAGAAAGAGCACTATTTGCATTCAGAGGAAGAACTGTGGGAGTAGAAACATAAAAGAAAAACAACTGCTTGATCACACGGGTTGATGGGGATATAATTGGGGCTGTAGATTCTAAACGATCACCCTGGTACAAATATCAACAATATGGGAATAGGTGTTGATCAATGACACATTTAGCCCCAGTGCAATTGGGAGTTGGCTAAGGGGCTAGAGGGGGGTGAGGGATGGGGAAGGGAGAGAAAGAACATGAATCATATAACCATGGGAAAATATTATTAATTAATTAAATAAATAAAAATTTTCAATTCAAAAAAAAGAAGAACCAACTGTCAGGAGAAATTTTGTAGAAGAAGAAATTCCTTGCAGCTGGGGGAATATGGAAAAGATTTTGTTAGAGAAATGGCACGAGTCATTTCCTTAAAGAACTAAGACAGTTGCAATATATAAGGAAGGTGGAGAGAAAGCCTGCATAAATGTACCTTGTATATGATTCCCCACCCCACCCCACACACCCCAAAAAAAACAACAACTTGGAAAGATGTATGTGAAGTAATACAAGTAAAGTGAGCAGAACCAGAAAAATATTATACAAATTAACCACTGTGATATACAATGACCAAATGTGAATGACTTAACTATTATCAGCAATGGAAGGATCCAAGATTACTCCAAGAGACTCATAATGAAAAAGACTATCCACCATCATGGAAGAAACTGAAACTGATGGAGTCTAAGTGCAGAATGAAGCATGCCATTTTTCACTTTATTTTCTTCACGAACTTTTTCCTACATAAGCAAAAGTTTTCTTTCATAATATGATGAACATCGAAATATATATTGCATGTGTGAAGTATGAATCAAACTTTCTTTGTCTATCATTCAGCAACTTTTAATTTAATCAACCAAAAAATTGAAAACACCTCTAGTTAACACTTTGTTAGCTGACAAGTAAGAGAATTCACGTCACTTACTTAAAGAGTTCACACACTAAGAAACTGTAAAGATTAAAATTTAGGTAAAGGCTGAAGAAACTGAGGCAGGTAGAAATTAGTTTCTCTCTACAAGGAGTATTATATTTTTAGAGGTTTATTAAAAGTTAAGGATTAAAAGAAAATACAGGATAAGGAAAACGTGCCTAGGCCAGGGAGGCCTAGACAAAACCTCACTTACATTATGGAAAGAGCCCCGTCTGCCCCAAAACGGAAGTCCAAAAGAGACCCAAAAGCTCTTGCAATCAGGTTAAATACCTTCTTGATCTCGGCCCACATGAGAATTCAAAGCATTCTGGGGAAGTGGAGCAAGGACTTCTGGGGATTGAAGTCCAGAGTTCAAATCTCAATTTTACAAAACTCAATAAGTCAGGAACTTGTGAATCCTTTTCATAAGAGTTTACACCTTCAGAGGATGAGAAGTGGATACCACAGGCACTGCCCCCCTGGACAGTGCAAAGCAATTTGGAAGCTGTGATTGGCCCCTGTGAAGAGGGGAAGGGACAAAACGTCACTCTAAAAGCTCTGAACTTCTTCAACTGGGGAGAAGTCTTCTGCAAACAATCTTCTGGAGATAGTCTTCAAGGAGTCTTCTTCAGCCTGAATCTGGAGCTTGGAGTATATTGGACTGGGACTTGTAATAGGGGGTTATTTAAGTAGAAATGATAATTTTTAAAAAATCAGATCTACAAATCTCCTCCCTTGCTCCCTTTTTCCTCCCTTCACCCTCCCTGGTTCACCTCCCTCCTTGTTCTTCCTCCTCCCTTCCTCCCTCCCCTTCCAGTTGCTTCTTCTGTTGGTTTCTCTAAAATCAACTCAGAGTGAGTATTATGAAGTATCAAATAAATTACTCCTTTCTCTTCTCTAAGATTAAGTAAAGGGATTTATTGGGGAGAAAAGGAAAGATAAGAAAATGAAGGGAAAGATGGTTTGGCATTTCCCTATTACTAGAATAATTCCTAGGTTGGAAGATGGTGGAATATAGTTCAGATATAGGAAAATTGGTTAACAGGTCTTGAAATTCAGTCACTGTAGTACAGCAGAGGGAATCAGAGAGTGCTGGACTTTTGTTCTTCTTTCTTTCTGTCTCAAGACAAAGAGACCAAGATTTTCAGTTTGTCAGATCCTTCTCAACAGTCTTTCCTGGTCACAATTCCAATTAGAATGTTCTCCTTGCGTGACAGCTAAGCAGTCCCAGCTACTCCAGCTCTGTTGCAGACTTTTCCTATATATATTCTTCTCCACAGACTGCAGCTTGGTAACTTGGGACATGGACTGTCTCTTGGGTGAGTGAGTAGCTGGCCTTCCTTTCCTGGTGTCTGGAGAGAGAGTAGTTTCGAAGAAGCCTTCCCTTCTTGGAGGAGACCATATGGGTGAAACTCCAGGGCCTCTGGTGGAGGGTTAATAAGCCCTGCTGGACTAGCCCAAGAAAAAGAGCAATATTTAGTGTGATAGGTTAGACATCTTCTCTACCCTCTTTTTGTATTTCTCTACTTTCACTCTTTCCAGCCTTTTTTGTAAATAAAAACTATTAAAAGTCATTTTGACTTGAGCTATAATATTTTAAATTGGTGACCACAAGATTATTTTAGAATCCTCATATATTTTAGTCAAACCCTTAAATTTAATTCCTTACACATGATAAGATATGTTAAACATATTATTTTATCTGCTGCCTTGGGAAGGAGGAAGGAGAGGAAGGGAACATTGTTCAAAAATGTCAGAAAATGATTAGTAAAAATTTTATCTATAGGGGGCCGCTAGGTGACTCAGTGGTTTGAGAACCAGGCCCAAAGATGAGAGGTCCTGGGTTCAAATCTGGCTTCACAAACTTCCTAGCTGGGTGACCCTGAGTAAGTCATTTAAACCCCAGTATCACTTTTCTGTCTTTGAACCAACATAGTATTGATTCTAATATGGGGAGTAAGGTTTTTTTTTTTTTTTTATTGAATCTACATGTAATCTGGGAGAGAAAAATATAGTAAACAGTAAAATAAATAAATATAAATAAATGTACTCTATATGTATGAACATCACCAAAAGGTCTATAATGTATATTCTTCCATTCTTGCTCTATACTCTCTTGGTAGTTTCATTATTTTCCACATAGTTGAACTATCCCTTCTATGCAGATGATTACCACATCTATACATCCAACTTTAATCTCTCTCCTGACTTCCAGACCTACATCAACAAATGAAGACTTTCAACTGGATATACCATAAGTATTTCATGTGCAACATATCTAAACAAAAACTCATCAACTATCAAAACTTCCTCATTTCCATAACTCTTGTATTTCTCTCAAGACCAGCACATTCCTTCCAGTCACCCTGATTCATAGCCAACATCATCTTTAACTCTTCCTACTCCATCATCCTTCCTATCTATTCAGTCACCAAACTTTGACACCTGTACCTCCATAGTGCCTCGCACATAGTAGGCGTTTAATAAATGCCTATTGACTGACTGACATCTGACATTTGCCTTTTTTCCACATAGCCATCAATATACTTAAGATCTTTTTCTTTAAAAAACTTTATCTTCCATAGGGGTTAAGTGATTTGCCAGGGTCACATAGCCAAGAAGTGTCTGAGAGCAGATTTGAACCCAAGACCTCCTGTCTCTAGGCCTAGATTTCTATCCACTGAGTCACCTAGCTGCCTCCTAATTCAAATCATTATGATTTATCTAAACTATTGCAATAACCTCCTAATTGGTGTTACAGTCTCTAATCTATCCCCTCTCCAGTGTATATTCCACACAGCTGTCAAATTGATATTCCTGAAGCATGAGACTTACCATGGCATTCCTCTTTTCACAGTGTCAGAGGCTCCATATGGTCTTGAGGGTCAAATAGAAACTCCTCCTGAAGCCTTTCACAAAACTGCCCCAGTCACACTGGGAGTCACGCATCCTGTCCTTTGCCCTCTCTCTCTCTGGACAAATTACTTAATCTCTCTCAGTCTCAGCTTCCTCAGGTTTAATATGGGGATAATACTAGAAATTACCTTCAATTGTGAGAATTGAATTGAAATATCATATGTAAAGCATTTTTGCAAACCTTAAAGTACTACATAAATGTTAACTATTATCATTATTATACGTTTTTATTATTATTTATTCATAAATTCTATGTTCTAAATAAGCTATCCTTCTTACTATCTCCTAAACCAAACAACCTATCTTTCATCACAATACTTTTGCACAGGGAATGCCCCCTACTAGAACATTCTTCTTCCCTATTCCACCCTAACATACAGAATCCCTAACTTCCTTCAAAACTCTGCTTAAAAGGCAATTCCTACAGGAAGCCCATTGTGGTCTCCTTAGTTGCTAGCACTTGGCCTCAGAATAATTTTGTGTATATTTTCATTTGCTTATATATGCAGCTATTATTATCGTGTAATAGAATGTAAGCTCCTAGAGGGCAGGGATTATTGCATTTTGGTCTTCTGTCCCCAATACTGAGCACAGTGCTGCAACATAGTAGATAATTCCTAAAAATGCTTAAGATTGAAGATCAGGAGATCAGAAGAACTCAGGATCAATATGAGTTCCTCTTCTGAAACATTTCATTGGACTATAGGATTGGTTCTTCATCAGAAGATCATCTCATATGGGAACAGAGTTGTCTGTGTCACTTGGTTAAGGGACATGGAGAACTCTTATGATTGGTGCCTAATGACTGGAACTGCCTCCAAGATGATGACCAAGAGTCAGGAGGAACAAACTGATCAGTGGAGTATTCTCTACTATGTTCCATTTAAAAAGTTTGTAATTAATCACCCTTTTCCCTCTTTACTTTATGTCGTCCCTCTCTTGGATTTTGAGGCTTGAGTGAAACAGGGTGGCAGAGCTGAAAGAAAAGGTATTTCTCCTTATCCTTCTGACTAAAGAGCAAAAGAAGCACGTGGAAAGCATCCATTCTTGCCCTGGAGAGTCTAAGAGGCAAACTTTCTAGACCTCCATTTCCTTGTAACTTTATACTCCTTTTTCAATTTCCTTTCATCAGTACATGTCAAAAACTAGTCATCTAGAGGATGGACATTTGCAGCTTTGGGGTTTGTTTTGTAAGTAATGCAGTTTAGAAGTTTCCAAGCTCAAGAGTTCCTAGGTTCAAGAAGACAGGGCTGTCTTCCTAGAGGAAAATTTCCTTAACAGTTTGATTTTTGAGAGAAATATGGGATGTATCACAAAGCTCTGCAACTTAAGGACTAAAATCATGCTACTGGGGCCATGAGACCTAGCCCTTGCCAATCCTTCATTATACTTCCATGAGCTACTTAGAAAATGCAAATATGTATTATTTAAAATAAAATATTATTTAAAAAAAAAAGAAAATGCAAATATGAAGAGAACATGAAATATTTGTTCAACAGTTCCACAAAAGATCTTTACCTTCTAAGGGAGTCTAAAAAATTTCATAAGCAATATATTTCACAGTTGAACACTTAAAGTTTGTGGACTTCTGAGTCCTTTGAATTATAAGTATTTTTTATGGAAACTGAAATAAAAACTATCTCATTCCTGATATATCTATACTGTATATTGAGTATTTTGTGAAAAGGTACTGTGATATCACCTACATTTGAAAAGGTATATGCATTAGTCATCCCCAGTGTGTTTCAAGAGGCTTATCTGGAATTTCTGGGTTGGAGGTAATGAACCAAGAAAAAAGAAATAGCAACAGAAAATGGACAAGACTCCCCAGAATCCTTGCAAAGATATTGAAACACAGGTAGAGAAGGGGAAGAAAAGGCAAGGGGAAGTAAGGGGAAAAGAAGAGGTCTGGGGGTTAGTCAGGACCAAGTAGAGATATCTCCTTTTTGGGGACTAAAGGAAAGGAGAAGAAAGCAAATAATTGTACTTAAAAGTGCTGAATAATACATAAGGGAGGCTAAAGTAACTTATACCAGATGGAGATAGTCTCCCAAATGAAGTGGGAAGTGTGGTCATCCCCCTCAAGTTTTGAGTAAAAAGAAGAAAAGGTTGGAAACAGATCCTGTTCAAAAAGAGAGGGAATTGACTGGAACGACCTCCAGGAAGTGATGCAGAGCGAGAGGAGCAGAACCAGGAGAACATTGTACACAGAGACAAACACACTGTGGTATAATCGAACGTAATGGACTTCTCCATTAGTAGCGGTGTAATGTCCCTGAACAATCTGCAGGGATCTAGGAGAAAAAAACACTATCCATAAGCAGAGGATAAACTGTGGGAGTAGAAACACCGAGGAAAAGCAACTGCCTGACTACAGTGGTTGAGGGGACATGTCAGAGGAGAGACTCTAAAGGAACACTCTAATGCAAATATTAACAACATGGCAATGGGTTCGAATCAAGAACACATGATACCCAGTGGAATCACGCGTCAGCTATGGGGGATGAGGGAAGGAAAAGAAAATGATCTTTGTCTTTAATAAATAATGCTTGGAAATGATCAAATAAAATATTATTTAAAAAAAAAAAGGAGAGGGAATTGATAAGAATTGTTGGGCCATTAAAAAAGCGCCCAGCAGAACTATAAAACCCAAACTTTTAGTGGATGAAGTCAGGCCAATTTTGTGGGGTTTTTCCAGTCAGAATGGAGAAATTCATTTTGTCAGTGGAGCAGGAGGTGAGGTCATCTGGAGAGGAGAAATTTGGGGACTGTGATTGGGAGTGATTCAGAAATAAAAATCAGAAATCATAAGACACTCTTGTTAAATAATCACTTTTGCAGTGTCAGTTAAAGAAGTACAAAATCCAGTGTGGCCTAGGATGCCTGATGAAGGCTTCATTGTGTTCATGGCATTTAAGAAAGGCCTTGGAAAATAAATAAGATACATAGATACCCAGAGATAGATAGATAGGAAAATCCTCGCTCAAGATTCATAAATTCAAAACTACCATATTTATCATTCTGTTCCAAAAGAAATTAAACAAAAAACCTAGAATGCTTGGTCAGTGCATTTTTGTTTGGAAATACTCCTTAAAATTTTCTTCTGAAAATGTTAAAGGCCCAACTCCTACATTGCAGTTAAAACTGAGCTGTTTTCCTTTCCATTGAAAACCTCAATTTTCTGAGTTTAATATCTTGGACTTTTCAATCATAGGAAATGGAAAGTTGGTTATAGAACATAGTTACTTAAAGAAGAGGTTGCCAATAACAGACTTCTGAAGAGCAACTACGGCATATCATCTTTTAAAATGGATAAGTAAGCAGTCAAAAGAAAAAATATATTGAAGAGGAAATTGCTAACTCAATCGAGAGGATAGACCAAGGTAGGTCAAACTGTTTTTGTCATTCTCTATAATACTAGTAGATATTGTTGGTAAGAAGCTCAGCTATTTTCCCCCTATACAATGGTTTGTAAGAGCTTCCTAAAATGTAATTTTAATAGTATCAGGGATTATCTTTTTATCTGCTAAGCAAACAAGATGAAATTATGTCAGCACAAGTCTCCACAGACAATGTATGTCAAGAAGATAAATTACATAATTTATATTTGCATTCCTTTGCATTTTTAATATTGTTATATTCTTTGCATTTATAATTATATTTGCAATTTAAATATTTGAATTCCTTTTTAATTTCAGAGGGGAAAAGTGACATGGTATAATTAGAGATGCATGGATATGGGACACCAACTGACCCTCTTATTCTTCCCTTGCTGCATTTAAATATTTCTTCACATGTGTTCTCCATAATAACCCCACCATTGCCGTTAACTGAGTTCTTTTTCTTAAAAAAAAAAAAATGTTACCTTCTCTCTGGGAATCAGTATTGGTTCCAAGGCAAAAGAACAATAAGGGGTGGGAAATTAGGGTTAAGTGACTTGCCCAGCGTCACACAGCTAGAAAGTACCCATGAGGCTACATTTGAACCCAGGACTTCCTATCTCCAGGTCTGCCTGACTCTCTATCCATTGAGTCACCCAGATGTCCCCATTAAATGTGTTCTAAAACTAAGCTATTACTAATCATGAAATATATCTATTTTTTTACTATCATATAGGGGTATGCCTCTCTGAAGAATGGCAAAATAGTTGAATGTTTCAGTGAGAGGACTAATTCTTCTCTTGTGTCATTCATTGATGCTTGGTGAGTTGAAATGCAGCAAAGTGGAACCAAGTCAAAGAAATGTTCTCAGGATACACTGAGACCTCATTTTGAAGAATGTACACAATAGCTACCTTTTCTCACTGAGTCTCCTCATCCCCAACAACCCACATCCCTGAGCAGTAGCCCAGACTAAAACATATAGGTGCAAGTCAAAAGACACCATTGAATCCATGCTGCCATGCTGCCATGCCAGACCTAATAGGGTCAGAACCACTGCTAAATTCATCTACCTTTTTGCCTTTTAAATTATCTTCCTTTAGAATAGGGATTGTTTCATTTCATGTGTTTATCCTTATTGCCTAATTCAGCATCTGGCATATAGCAAGCCCTTAATAAATACTTGTTAAGTCAACTAACTGAGTCATTGGACTGATAATCTTCTTCACATTCTCCAACAGTACAAATGATGTAGCTATGCCTAATCATCCTATACTGCCTTTGACAATATTCCCTACTTTGGCATTAGAGCCTTACATTAGATCTCATAACAGTTTTTAGAACAGAATATGTGACCTACTCATTGTTCGTACTTTTCTCTCCACTATATGTCTCAACCATATTTTTTCCAGTTATACAATTCTTTCCTATCACCCCTCCTATGCAATATTTTGTTGGTTACACAGTGGAAACTACTCAAACCTCTTTATTGACCTTTGGGTAACCTGAAACTTTAATTTTTCCAATTGTGCTGTTCTGTGACTTGAAATCATACAGCATCAAAAGTCTACTGATATTAAAAAGATGAATTTTGATCCCTCTATTACAAATATTAATAATATGGAAATAGGTTTTGAACAATGATACATGTATAACCCAGAGGAATTCTTGTCAGCTCCGGGAGTGGGGAGGGAAGAAGTGAGGCAAAGAACATGAATCATACATTGAAAAATATTCTAAATAAATTATTTTTTAAAAAATAAAATACATAATACATTTATCTAAATTTTTTAATAAATTTTTTTAATTTTTAAAAAGATGAATTTTTGTTTCAGGGAAAAGCCTGGGGGCACTACAAGTATGAGTTCCTGGTTCATAGTCTTTCTCTCCTTTCCAACTCCTGCTCTGATACTAAGACCATCATTTATGGTAACAATCCTTCAACTTCCCAGTTCCTTTCTCCTCAAATCTCAAAATGGCTCTTCCGTTCTTCCTTAATTACATAAAGAGATTGTCACACCCTGGATCTCATCATTACTCATGGGTTTTTCATTTCTATTGCCAAAAATTGACATTTTTAATCTAATCATAACCTCCTATCATTTCTCTCTCTGTGCCTTACCCTTCCTACACCTATTTTTTTTTCCTCTCTTCTAATCCCACTACTGTTTAGTGCGGTGATGATGAACATTTTAGAGACCATGTGCCATGCCCACCCCCCCACCAAGTGCTGGGTGCACCCCACACTCCCTTTTACCTCCCATGGGGAGGGAAAAAGTGCTCCCACTGGGCTGCTGGGTGGAGGGGTGGGTAAAGTGAGGAATGTCCTCAGCAAGTATAGAGTCATAAGCAAGTATAGAGAAGGGGAGGAGAGTGACTTGAGTTCTCCACTGCCCTCTAGCTCTGCCACCTGTGATCCACTCCCTTACCCCAGACAGGGGAGGGAGGAAGCTCTGCCATTGAGCTTCTGGGCAGAGAGGCAGGTAATGTGAAAAATTGTCTTCAGGCATAATGAAGAGGGGTAAGGTAGCAGCTCTGGCCAAGTTCCTCTGCCTTTCTAGTAACAAACTCTGGGGAGGAGTGCACATGCCCATAGAAAGTGCTCTGAGTGCCATCTCTGGCACCCATGCAATAGGTTTGCCATCACTGCCGTAGTGTTTTCTCAGATTTTACAGAATCCTAATCCTATATGAATCCTATCATCTCACCAAATTTATTCATATGTTAGGCAACATAGATGGAAAATGTCAGGTAACTAAGTTATTTGGGTCCACTATGAATTTTTGCTATGCAACATCAACTGGACCTTCACTTTTTATCACTCCCTGCAGAAACATTTTTTCTCAAAATTCCCCCATCTCAAACTCAGTATGTTCAAATGAAAACTAATTCTCTTTCCCAAAAATTTTATCTTTCTTCCAAATATGGCTATTTCTGTCAAGGATACCCCCATCCTTCCAGTCATAAAGCTTCACAACCTCAGGATCATCTTCAAATTCTCACACACCCTTGCCCCATATATCCAGTTAGCTGCTATATATTCTCATCTCTACCTCTACAATTCAAGTTAAGTAACTTCCTTAAGTGCAGATATGATCATGATATCCTCATCAAACTCCAGGTGCTCCCTACTGCCTCTTGGAACTCCTTTGTTTGAATTTAAAAACCATCCACAACTGGAACCCAAACTACCTACATTATTCTTTATGGCATGCTACAGTCAAGCCAAACTGGCTTTCTCACCATTTCTCTTACTCAACACTTAATTTCCCATATGCCATGCCTTTGTACTTACTCTCCACCCCACTCCCAATCCCCAATGTCCAGTACAGTAACTGGAATTTTGTCCTCAATAAATGCTCCTTGGTTGACTGATTCTAAATGCACCACACAGTTTCCTAAAGGCAATACCACTCAAGTTATTCTTCCATCCAAAACTGCACCCAATTCATTGTCCATCCATATTATCTGTTAGTCCAGGACATAAGGAGTTATGGTACCAACTCTATGGATTATCCATCTAGTTCCCTATCATATGCTGGGAAATGATTATTCTTCATACATATGCATTTTCTCCAATGTAGATAGTTAGGTTGAACTTTTGTACATAATTATGAATATCATTTAGGAGACTGCAATGCTCTTTGGTCTCATGCAAAGAGCACAGGATAGTCCACAAACAGGAGCATTTAGAAGACTACCATTGATAGGAAAACCCTTTTACATCTAGACTTGGTGATTGACATCCTCCATCATAGTGACAATAATTTTGACAAGCATATATTTCTATGTTTTTTGCTGCATTTAATAGTAATAATCAAAGGGTTATGTAACAAAGTTACCTGGGTTGCTAAATCTTTCAAGGAATCATTCATGACTTTAACAGGTTAAAGGAAAATCTTTTGGAGGGAGACCTCAAAGACTACCAAATCAAAAGGGTTTTTTTTTTGTTAATATGCAAATAAACAAAGTGTGATTTATTCTCTGAGCATTTCAGGTTAATGTGTTACTGTAAAAATTTGGTACAAATTGTGATCCATTTACAAAAGCCTGCCTGTTCTCTTTTTATACTTAACACCATTCTGCCATCAACCATACAGATTGTCAGCCCTGCAACCCACAAAAAAAGTAACCATATTCAATATTTACACTCCAGTGCCCTGGGAATGAACACTTTAAATTTTGTTAATACCAAAGTTTTAAATAAATAAGCCTTGTAAAGTTTTTTTTTCATCCTTCTTACCCAGTTAAAAGCTTAAATTCAGCAGGGAACTTTCTATGTTTTTTTTAATCCTAAGCTCCCCTTGAAGCATTTGTCTATTCCTTTATTTCCTATCAATAGAACATGCAGCTTGTGTTCTGTCAACTTTTGAATTCGGGATATTATTCTTACTGATGCCTCTTTCTTCACTTATGCTCTCACATATTCTCATCCATTCCCCTCACTTCTATCATTTCTATTTTGGGTTGACAATTCTCAAGACTACCTCACTCCATCTTCCTTCTTTCCTTTCTTTTCTATTTTGGCCTATTTCTAGAACTGTCACTTAGATATATCTTTTTAAATATTTCAGCACTATCTCCAACTTGAAATGTTTCAAATTGGAGGTTGCAAATATAGGAATCTCTCTTGAGGATAGACTAGTCTCATAGATGTTCAGTCGTTTTTAGTTGTCTGACTCTTTGTGACCCCTTTTGGGGTTTTCTTGGCAGAGACACTGGACTGGTTTGCCATTTCCTTCTGCAGATCATTTGACAGATGTGGGCACTAAGGAAAACAGGGTTAAGTGATTTGCCCAGGGTCACATATAGTAAATGTCTGAGATTAAATTTGATCTCAGGTTTTCCTTACTCCAGGCTCTGTATCCCTTGCACCGCCTAGCTACTGCTAGTTGATTCTTGATAGGCACACAGGACAACTTTTCTGTCATAATCAACCTGCCACCTTTGCCTACAGGGTCAAGAATGTCCTAAGAAACATAGCCCAGAAATGAGTCTCATAAATACTGTTACCAAAATGTACCTTGGAAGTCATCAGGTCTGATTATTCATTTTAGTGTAGTGGGTGTACCCAGGCTAGTTTGGGAATTTCATACCTGGTTAATCAGCCAATCAATTAAAAAATAATTATTTATAATCTAATGCCCCAGGAAAGAAAATTTTCAATTTTGTTAATACCATAGTAGCTACTGTGTGCCAGCTACTGTACTATAGTACTTGAAATACAAAGATAAAAATGAAACAGTCCCCACCTTCAAGAAGTTTACATTCTAATGGAGGTGATAAAAATGTATCCATATAGATAAAACACACAACTAAATCTCCAAGAAAAACTTGGAGGAGGGCCCTACAAGTTAGAAAAATCAAGAAGCTTGTAACCTTATTATTGAAGGAAATCAGGGATTCCAAAAGGCAAATAAATAGAGGGACCACATTCCAAATATAGGAAACAACCAGAGCAAAGGAACCAAGGTGGGATATGGAATGTACTTTGTAAAGAGTGCCTAGAAAGCATTTTTATTTGGATCATAGAATGGATGGAAGGCAGTAAGGTATGATAAGGATAGAAAGGTAGGATGGTGTTAGGTTATGAAGAGTTTTAAATGCAAAAGTACTTTACATTTGATCCTGTAGATAATAGGAAACCACTGAACTTTACTGAGGGGGGGCGGTGAACTGGTCAGATATGATCTTTAAGAAAATCTCTTTGGCAGTAAGATTTATACTTTCTATAGTTAAGCATGTTAGAACAGAGTCGTCCATAGTGTCATCCACAGTGGGGCAATCATTGGCATTGACATGTCTACATATACCAGGTCTAAAGGTACTCATCCTTCATTCTGTCATTAATGATATATCCTTAACCAGTAGTTAAACTCTTGACAACTTTACTTATAAGTATAAAAGTCTTCATTGCCCTTGTTTCTAGCATTAACAAAATATCCATTGACTTAGTCAAGCCATCCAAATCATTGAGAAATCTAGTCATTTTTTCTCACACCCTCCTTAAAATTCGTCTCTTCCTCTGTAAATCACTAAAAGGCTTTTATGTTTGATTCAACTAAATAAATATGGAATTTCAAGTAAACTGACTTTGAAGGTTGGAGATTTCTTTTTTATACAGATACACATGATTTTACCTTTGTCAAAAATTTTATAACTGCCTATGTCCACTCTTTGCTTGATTCAGAAGCCGTAATGTCTATGATTCACCTAAGTAATAACATATTGGGGATTTTAGTGCATTGTATGTGGAGCCAGAAAACCTACATTCAAATATTGCCTTAGATCCTTACTAGCAATATACTGTTGGTTAAGTCATTTATCTTCTCTTGGCCTCAGTTTCCTCTTTAGTAAAAATAATGGGTTAGGCTCAATGACTTCTAAAATTTCTTCTAAGTTTATAATCCCTTGAATGTTTGACCCATCAGCATCCATCTCCTTACACTACCAATATACTTACTACACTGGTATCCAACTTAGTATGACTAAAAACTCCATTTCTCTAATGTCAACTCTAGTTCTCTATTCCATTTTCCAAATACTTGTTGCTCAATCTTCCTTCTGAAATACCTAGATTGAGAGTTACACTCCAGTTTTGAGGGCCATCTCAAGTCTCAGTGGCACCCATGAGGTCAAATTTGCTTTCTTGGGTTAATTTGTATAATTCTCCTCATCTATGACTATATTTTAAATATGTATATATATATAAGCCCATGGAAGGAAAGAAGGAAACATACATTTTTCAAATGTCTACTATGTGCCAGGCTCTATCCTAAGGAGTTTGCAAATATTTTCTTATTTGATCCTTACAACAACCCTGAGAAATAAAAGTGATAATTATTCCCATTTTGATAGTCTTGATTTCTTCTTCTGAAAATTGGCTGTTCACATCCTTTAACCATGTATCATTTGGAGAATGGTTCTTTTTTTTATTTGACTCGGTTCCCCATATATTTGAGAAATGAGGCCTTTATCAGAGAAACTTACTATAATTCCACCACCCCATTTTCTTGCTTTCCTACTAATTTTTGGCTGCATTTGGCTTTGTGTCTGTAAGAATTTGGAATTTGATGCATATATGTTTAACTTGGTACTACATTGTATATGATACTTTTTAGCAAAATATAGTTTTGCCACTTTTTTAACTAGTTCTGTTTTCACTTTTGCTCTGTCTGAAATCATGATTGCTTCTTTTATCTTCACTAAACATAATAGATTCTGCTCTAGCCTCTTATTTTAACTCTGCATGTCTTTCTGTTTGATTGTGTTTCTTGTAAACTATATATATATAGTTGGATTTTGGTGTCTAACCCATTCTTCAATATACTTCCATTTTATGAGCGAATTCATCCCATTCACATTCACAGTTATGATTACAATGGGTTTCCTCTATCCTATTTTCGTCTGTTTATCCTTCTCTCTCTTTTTTGCTTTGTAGCTCCCCAAAACTTTGTTTTGCTTCTTAACACTGCCTCTCTTAATCTATTCTCCCATTCTGTTATGCCCTTTATCTCTTACTTCCCTGATAGGTAGGATAGATTTTTATACCCACTTCAATGTGTGTATGTATATATACATATATATATATAGTCCCCCTTTTTGAACTAATTATTTAGAAAGTGAAGTTTAAGAGTTGCTTATCACCTCCCCCACCTTCCCCTCCATTATAAAATCTCTGCCTATTATGACTCTTTTATATGAGATAATTTCCCCTCTTCTTCTCTACCTTCTACTCTAAGTGCATTCTTCTATCTCACCCCTTCATTTTTTAGACCATTTTGATATAATCAATACTCATGTCCTCTGTGCTTTATAATTGCCCTAATAATGAAAAAATCCTTAGGAGTTACTTGTATAATCTTCTCATATAGGAATATAAACAGTTTGACTTTGTTTATCCCTTATTTCTCTTTCATGTTTACCTTTTTTTTTAATCCTTACCTTCCATCTCAGAATCAAAACTATGCATTGGTTCTAAGGCAGACGAGCAGTACGGGTTAGGTAATTGGGGTTAAGTAACTTGACCAGAGTCACAAACCTTGGAAATGTCTAAGGCCAGATGTGAACCCAGGACCAACTGTCTCCAGACCTGTCTCTGTATTCACTGAGTCATTTAGCACCCACCACCAACACCTCACCACCCTAACTCAACTTTACAATTTTATGGCTCTCTTGAGTCTTGTGTTTGAATGTCAAATTTTTTATTCAACTTTGGTCCATCAGAAATGTTTGAAAATCTTCTATTGCATTAAATATCCATTTTTCTTCCTCAAAGATTATACTGTTTTACTGACTAGGTTATTCTTGGTTTTAAACCCAAACATTCTTGCCTTCTGTAATATCATATTTCAAGTGCTCTACTCATTTATTGTAGAAGATGCTAAATCTTCTGTGATCCTGACTATGGCTCCATGATCATGATTTCTTTCTGGCTATTTGCTAAAGTTTCTACTTGACTTGGGAACTCTAGATTTTGGCTATTATAATCCTGGGGTTTTTCATTTTGAGATCTCTTTCAGGAGGCAATCACTGAATTCTTTTAATTTCTATTTTACCTTTTTGGTCTGAGATGTTGGAACATTTTTATTTATAATTTCTCAACATAAAATGTCTAGATTCTATTTTTGATTGTGGCTTTTAGGTAGGGCAATAATTCTTAAATTATCGCTCCCCAATCTATCTTGTTCTTCTAATGAGATATTTCACATTTTCTCCTATTTTTTTTCATTCTTTGCCTTTGTTTATTGTTTCTTGATGACCCATGGAATCATTAGCTTTCACTTGCTCAATTAAAATTTTTAGAAAATATTTTCTTTAGTGAGCTTTTGTACCTCATTTTCCATTTGGCCAACTCAGCTTTTTTAACACATTCTTTTCTTCAGTGAATTTTCCTTCTTCTGTTATCATTTAGCCTATTCTACATTTTAAGATTATTTTCTCACATTTTTGTGCCTCTTTTATTGTCCTATTAATTCTCTTTTCATAATTTTCTTGCATTACTCTCATTTCTTTTCCTAATTTTTTCCTTTCCCAATCTTATCTCTTTCTTTAACTCTTTCAGGAATTCTCACTAGTCTGTGTACAATTTGTGTGCTTTTTTTCTTTTCTTTTTGTTTCAAAACCCTTATCTTCCACCTTAAAAACAATACTGTTTATTGGTTCCAACATAGAAAAGTGGTAAGGGCTAGGGAATGGGGGTTAAGTGACTTGCCCAGGGTCACACAGCTAGGAAGTGTCTGAGATTAGATTTGAACCCAGGACCTCTTATCTTTAGGCCTGGCTCTCAACCCACTGAGCTATCCACCTGCCCACTGTGTTTTTTTTTCTTTCAGGCTTTATTTGTGTCTATTTTCACATTGCTGTCTTATGAATCTGTGTCTTGATCTTCCCTGTCACCACAGTAGCTTTTATGATCTGGTTATTTTTGTTGTTATTGTTTGCTCATTTTTCTGGCCTATTTCTTAACTTTGAACTTAATGTTAAAATTCAGCTTTGTTTACCTAAAGGTGAGAAGGGCACTGTCTAAGCTTCAGACTTTTTCACATTGCTATTTTAAGAGCTAAATCTGGGGGGTCTGGATTTTTTTAGCATTTCCAAATTGGTGATATTCAAAGAAAGGTGTGATTACTGCTGTCCTGTACTACACTCTGGTATTTACTTAGAAAGGGTCTCTATTCCCCCTGAAACTATAAGCACTAGTGCTCCTCTCTGCCCTTAAATGTCTATTGGCTAAGAGTTCTCAAAACTGATATTGCTGCTTCTCTCTTGGCTGACTCTGAGACCTACTACTAATATTGCTGCCATCTGTACTTCAGGACAGCACCTTTTTCCAACCTCCTGGGATTTCTTGAATTTGAAAATTTTCTCAACATTTTGTTGGCTATTCCACTCTAGAATTCAATTTGATGTTTTATTTTAAGGCTTACTGGAGTGAAATGTTGGTTGAGTCTTACTGGGTTACTGTCCCTATTCTACCATATTGACTATGCTCTACTGCCTTCTTGTGACTGTCACTTTCTATGCAGTCTGGCTTAGCAATTTGAATACTTCTTAATAATTTTTGGTCTTCCTTTTCTCAGTCTATATTCTCCTTAACCTTCCCAAAGTCTTTAACACTCCATTACTCTCTCTTCCTGAATACTCTCTCCTCCTTGGATTTTGTGATACTTTTCTTTCTTGCTCCTCTTCCTACATGTCTGACTATTCTTTCTCTGACTATTTTGTTGGATTTTCATCCAAATCATGCGGCAAACCATGCTGTTCCCCCATACTGTACTCTGGGCCTTCTGATTAGTCTTTTGAAACCTAAGAACTCTTCTCAGAATAATACTTTTTAAACTAAGGAAATGCTAAGTTACATTTAAAACTTAGTGAAAATAAATGTAATTCCACCCAAGTCACAAGAACCCTTGGGAATCTATGGACCCAGATTAAAAACTCACCTGGAACAGAATCAGTACTGTGTACTGTCCTACATAGTAAAAATATTTGTAAAAAATAGACTCGAATACAGGACTACAATCCCCATGAGCCTTTGCTCCACTTCCCCAGAATGCCTTGTAATCCCACCTGGGCCGAGATCAAGAAGGTATTTAAGCTGATTCAAAGGCTTTTGAGGCTCTCTCTTGGCTCTTTTTGGACTTCCGTTTTGGAGCAGGCACGTCTCTTGCGAGATGTGAGGTTATTTTGTCTAGGCCTCTGGCCTAGGCACATGTTTTTTACTTCTATATTCTTTAATCTTTATTTAACCTTTAATAAACCTCTAAAAAATATAATACTTCTTGCAGAGAGAAACTAATTTCTACCTGCCTCACCTGTCTCAGTCTCCCCGTCTCCCCTAAATTCTAATCTTTACCTATTGTAACAATAATCAACTATAAAAAACTTAGTAGCTCTGACTGATACAATGATTCACAACAATCTAAAGGAATAATGATAAAAAAAATGCTATCCATCACTAGTGAAAGAATTGATGGACTATAGGTACAGATTAAAACTTTTTTTTACTTTTTACTTTTTCTTTATTTTTTAACATGGCTAATAGAAAAATGTTTTGCATGACTTCACATATATAATGATTATTATATTGCTTGTCTTCTCAATGGTTAGGGAAGGGGGTCAGAAAGAGGGAGAGAATTTGGGACTGAAAATTTAAAAATGAATGCAGACATAAATAGATAAAAATATGTAAATATATAGAGAAAGAGAAGGAAAGATAGACAGATAAACCTAACTCACTCAGTTATCTTACCTCCCATAGCTACAGCTCTTGTCACTATGAAGATAATTCTCAGATCTATGTATATATAATTAACCTCCCTCCTGAGTTCCATTCCCTCGTGAACTAAGTGCCTTTTGAAAATCTTGAATTGAATAACCTATAGTAACTAATTCCTTAAAAATACATTTTGATCAGGCCTTGTTAGGTTCACTGCGTTTCTGGAAAAGAGCCTTCTAAGATTGTAAAAGAAGACCCAAAAGTCTTAGTGCAGCTTTGAGCTACTCAAGTTTAAAACTACATTAACACTTTTGGAACATCCTCTATTTTAAATCATGGTCCAGAAATTCAAATCCCTTTCTCAGATATTATCTTTTTAACTAGCAATTTACTTTCCAAAACTGCCTGTCGCGGCTGAATCCCACACCTCCTATCCACAGCAGTGATGAAAAGGCCACCTGTTTCCCTAAGGGCTTCAGTTTCTTGCCCAGTACTTCATAATCCTGAATTATGCTTTCCAGGTTCCTTCTGGCAGTATCATTTGTCCCCATATGGGACAGGAGTGGGTAGTGGTTGTCAGGTTTGACAAGTCTCAGGCAGATTTCTGCAATATCCTGGATGGGTGCCTCAGGAAGATATTGGATCTCTCTGAAATGAAGATTTCTTGAAGGATAGACATCTGAACTGGACCTTGAAGTAAGGGTAAGATTTTAATGGCTGAAGATGGAGTGGAATCAAGAAGAGGCTTTTCAGGAATGAGCAAGAGTGCACAGACAGATGCATTTGGGGAACTTGAATAGTCCGATTTTGTTAAAGTAATGTTGCTAAAGTTTAAGTCTCTTGAAAGTTGTTTTTAAGCATTTGGAAAACTGTGGAAGAGAGATGGAATGTGTTCTATTTGGCCTTAGAAGATAGAAGTCAGAACTGAAACCAATAATGGGCAAGCAGAGATATGTCCCAGATAATGAAATCCCAAGAACACAATTCCTCCCTACAGCAGTCAACTTTATGTCCCTTGGCCCCTCTCAAACTCCCAGCATGAGCACCCCATCTATCCACTCTCTACCCTGGTCTACCACCACCACAACTCCTAGAGTCCCAAGTGGACTATAGTCCCAACATCACAAGGCAAAATACGTGGCCTAGGGACCCATAACACACAGTATGCCCAGGTTCAATGCTGGGTTACATAGGCAATAAAGAAGTGAAGGCAGTTTGATAAATGTATCAGTTGTTTCTCCCTCCCACCATTGTAAACTCAGCCCTGGACCTAACAGAATCATTAACAAATCATTTCTTATGGCCCTCCATCCAGGATTGTGCTGGATCTAGTTTCAAGTCCTAAAAGTAAATTGCTGAATATTCAGTGTGAGCATTTATATATTGGAAATTAGCAAATGCAACAAATCAGGGATTGATTAATTGTTTTTGTTGGTTTTCTGGCTTTATGAAAATAATGAAGCAAATGTCAATAATAAAAATTAAAGTTAAAAGTGTATCATGCTTTTTGAAGAGCCAGTTGATAAATATTTACTAACACATCACTATATCCATCTCCTTTCACTACGCCCTCTGATAATCTCTCTCTATAGTGGTGCCGTGGAAGGATATCTGGATTTAGAGTCAGAGGATCTGAGCTAAATTGTAGATTCTCCAAATCACACAGGCTTCCTATTTCTGTGATCTTTGGCAAATCACTTCTCTCTGAGTACTTGCATTTCCTCAACAGTAAAATGAGAGGATTAGACTAGATGACCTCTAAGATCCTTGTAGCTATAAATTTCTTCCTCTAAGATTTCCCTCCATCTTATGGTTCTGCTTTCTCCTTTATACATGACATCCCTTGGTTTCGTTTCCAAAGCTACCTGGCCTTCCTGTCACAGAAGGACAAGAACTGTAGTTGGCATACCCCTTACTTTCTGCTAACCCTAACCCTACCTCTGCCAACATCAACAACAGTCTCTCCTTTGAAGTTTATTCCAACCTGTAGAGATTCTTGTTGCTGTCTCCAAGTGATTCTTTCTCTTCCCTAATAAGTTCAGTGTCTGGGTTATAGTCTGCTCTCTTTTTACAAAGCAAAGACATTTACTAAAATGGCATAGTAAGATAAATAGTAATAAAAAATTTAATTTCCCCCCTAAACCTTTGAGAACATTCTCCTTCAACTAGACATACCATCAGAGGGAATAATGAACATACAAAGAGAGATACACAAGGAGGCATAAACACATAGTAAATACATATGAACAGAGCAGAACAATTCATGGCTCTACTAGGTCACCATCTGTTATTCTCTAACCCTTGATAGACTTGTAAACGTGTAGTTTCTCCAATTTTTCAATCCCCGTGATATGTAGTCTACCCAAACCATGAACAAGAACACATACTGTGTAGCTCTCCTTTCTTGACTTCATCGTTGTCTCAAATCAACTAAATTTGTTCCAAATGTCAGAAATCCTAGCTATGGCTCTAAGACACCTAGGGAGAATGGATACAAGTTGCAAAGAAGCAAATAAAAGCACGACCTAAGCAAAGCTTCCAGATGATTCGATTTGTCCAGAAGTAGAATAAACTGCCTTAGCAGACAAGTCTTCAAGCCAAAGTTAGACGAAGCTCTGTCAAGTGTGCTGGGCTATGAATTATTATTTAGGAAGTAAGAATTAAACTAGATGGCCAAACTAGAAAGCCACTGAGACCCCTTCCAACTCTAATTTTTCTCTGATCCTGTGATTTAGAGAATAAAGTAGGAGTTTGGAATGAGTCATTATATCAGAAAGTATTAAAGAATTGAATGTAAGGAAAATGGATGGGCCAGTAAAAAGACTGAAAGATTCAATTAATTTTGTGGTCTTGAGCAGTCTGAAAACCTTCACAACAATCAATCATTCAACAAGCTTACTATGGGACACCCTCTATAGCAGGTGCTGTCAATGCAGACAAAAATGACACAGAACCTACCTTTAAAAATCCCCCGTTTCACTCTGAGGTATCACCTCACACCTAGCAGATTGGCTAACATAACAGCAAAGGAAAGTAATGAATGCTGGAGGGGATGTGGCAAAGTAGGGACATTAATTCATTGCTGGTGGAGTTGTGAACTGATCCAACCATTTTGGAGGGCAATTTGGAACTATGCCCAAAGGGCGACAAAAGAATATCTACCCTTTGACCCAGCCATAGCACTGCTGGGTCTGTACCCCAAAGAGATAATGGACACAAAGACTTGTACAAAAATATTCATAGCTGCGCTCTTTGTGGTGGCCCAAAACTGGAAAACGAGGGGATGCCCATCAATTGGGGAATGGCTGAACAAACTGTGGTATATGTTGGTGATGGAATACTATTGTGCTCAAAGGAATAATAAAGTGGAGAAGTTCCATGGAGACTGGAACAACCTCCAGGAAGTGATGCAGAGCGAGAGGAGCAGAACCAGGAGAACATTGTACACAGAGACTAATACACTGTGGTATAATCGAACGTAATGGACTTCTCCATTAGGGGCGGTGTAATGTCCCTGAACAACTTTCAGGGATCCAGGAGAAAAAAAACACCATTCATAAGCAAAGGATAAACTATGGGAGTGGAAACACCGAGAAAAAGCAACTGCCTGAATACAGAGGTTGAGGGGACATGACAGAGGATAGACTTTAAATGAACACTCTAATGCAAATACTATCAACAAAGCAATGGGTTCAAATCAAGAAAACATCTAATGCCCAGTGGACTTACGCGTCGGCTATGGGGGGTGGGGGGGAGGAAAAGAAAATGATCTATGTCTTTAACGAATAATGCTTGGAAATGATCAAATAAAATATATTTAAAAAAAAAATCCCCCGTTTCATGGGGTGAGACAACATAGATTTTTATTTCCCTCTTTGCCATTCTCAGCCATTGTTCTTAATTGTGCATTGGTATATACAAATGTATACAAAGGAATTAGCAATAGCACTGGAGGTTTCTGGAAAGGTTTCATAGAGAAGGTAGTTCTTGAACTAGCTTTGAAGGAAATTGGGGATTCAGAGAGGTAAACGTATTGTGAATGAGATCAAATGCCAAAGAAATAAATTTGTATTTAATCCAAAAGGTAATTAAAAAGCCACTGAAGTTTATGGATTAGAGTAGTGAAGTGATCATATCTATGCTTTAAGAAAATCACATGGTCAGCTATAGAGAGGAAAGACTGAAGAATTTTAATCACAAGTTTCCTTTTAAGAGTCATCATAATTTGGTGAATTGATGGCATAGCCCCTCCCTTTCCACATTCAACTTGTAATTTTAGCTGAAAACTTGCCACTAATAGAAATCTGTACTCATAGCACTGCCATACATTATATGATCACTCATTCCTGAAATGAGAGAAGTAATTGATTATCTCTGTCCACCTGAAATAAATGTGAAATGTGTATGTATATATGTGTGCAAGTGCATGTGTGTGTGAGTGTGCAAGTGCAAGTGCACACAAGAGGGGTAGGAACAGGAGTGTGCTGGTAAATATTTAATAACCAATTCTCCAGAAAGAAAAGATGTGTGGATAACACACTTTAAAGATAAATCAAACCCTAATTTATAGTATTTGCCAGATCTCCTAGGTACAAATATTCACTCAGAAATTTTAACAATTAGCTCTCTAAACTGACATGAGCTGATTCCAGCACACTCCTGGTTGGAAGTATTCATTATACCAAGACAAAAGATTTTAAAACAGTTTTGGTGGTTGGAAAGAAATGAAAATGTTTGAAATTCCCATTGAAGTCAGTAACAATGTCATGCTGGCAGCAATAGAGTTCAGAAACTTCTAAATCTAAAAACTCTTGTGTTTTATAAAAGACCTGTGAATATTATGAAATCCTGGAAGTGGCTCCTTCATCATCATCATCACCAGGGCTCAAGTGCCTGGAACATTAAGCAACTATATATCTCTCCTACCCGCAAAGCTAGTTCCATACTGCACAAGCCTCCCTTCTAAACCTTCCCTTCTTCCAAAATGCTTTATATCTGTTGAAGGTAAGAGCATCCTTCCCTTCTCCCTGGTTCATAATTACATCAGTATCCTAGATTCTTCACTAACCCCTACCCAGTGATATACTGGTAAATAAATGTTGAACTACCAATTTTCTAGGCCAAAAAAACAAAACTGTGCAAAACACTTTTAAATTTAATCTGAGTTCTTAACATTTCCTCCAGCACTTTCTTAAGTAGGCAATCAAAAGAACAATAAATTAAGCCCTCGTTTGTAATAGTTGCCCTTTTATAAAGTTTAAATGGTCACACTGAAAATGTAACTACCATTTAGGGAACCAATATGAGTTGGCTCCAGCACAACCCTGCCCTCCCCACCCCCCATATACAATCAATCCAATGTTAATTTGGCTTGGGATGTTTACTTATTTCAATCTTATTCTTAGCCCTCATTTTCCTTTTAAAAAAAAACTTATGTTCTGTCTTGAATAAATCTTGTGTATTGGTTCCAAGATGGAAGAGCTGTAAAGGCTAGGCAATTGGGATTAAGTGATTTAACCATGGTCACATAGCTAGGAAGTGTCTGGGGCTAGATTTAAATCCAGGACTTCCCATTTCTCTATCCACTGAACCAACTAACTGCCCCACTCATTTTCCTTTTATTAAAGATACAATTAAATATAAGTGGATCCCAGATTCAAATAGGACTACAATATTCCCAGGAAATTATAAAGTTCCTTTGCTAATCCCATACTTCTTTAGGGGAAAAAGTCAAAACAAAAGGCATTTATTATGTTTTTGCTATGTGCTAAGCACTATACTAAGGTCTTAGAATTTAAAAAAAATAAATAAAAAAGAAAGATCCTGACCTCAAGGAATTTTGCAGATCAACTAATATTCTAATAGGGGAAGACAGTACATAAAAATGTAGGAAGAAGGTTGCTGAGAAGAGGGAGCAATGGAGAAATAAATCTAAAGAATCAAGAGTGGAGCCCAGATGGGCAGCCAGGTGGTTTGTAAGTAGAGAGCCCTAGAGTCAGAAGATCTTGGGTTAAAATTTGACCTCAGCTACTTCCTAGCTATGTGACCCTAGGAGAGTCACTTGACCTCCATTGCCTAGGCCTTACCACCCCTCTGCCTTTGAACTGATACTTAGTATCAGTTCTATGACAAAAGGTAAAAGTTTAGGGAGAAAAAAAAAAGAATTGAGTCCAGAGAGGAATGAAGGAGTTGATGTGCCAGGCCTGGAGGGGGATATTCCTTAAAATGAAGGATCAAACCATTTAAAGTAAGGGACCACTGAGTTTGGCAGGGTCTTCCAGAATAAGAAGGTCACTGAGGGATCTTCCAGGGTGAGAAAGTTGCTGGGACATGATGGAGAAAGAAGTCTTGAGATTTCAAGGGCAGAGTAAGATAGCTGGGAGGAGGCTACAAGTATAATCAATGAAGAACTTTGAAGAAGATTAGGATTAAAATGTTATCAGGGAAATAAAGGAAATTAAAAAAGAAAAAGAAGATATACCCATGCAGCAATAGGAGCAAAGCATGATAGGTAGACATGGTACCCCACTGGTATCCTTATGATGTCCAGAGAAAGCTTGGAGGGTATCCAGCAGGTAAATACATACCATGGGGTGAATTTATGGGAGGAAATGGAGAATAGTGAGCCAGAATAGAAGGTTGGTGGCCTGCATCCTTACAAGAAGTATTCAAAATGACAAGATCACACAAGTCCATTTGAGTATTTATATAGTAAAAAAATATTTTTAATTAAATATTTTTAAAAGCCCAAGATGTGGATGGACTAAGAGCCTGGGCTCAAAATAGCTCCATTACTCAGTGCTTGTGTGTCCTTGAACAAATCTTTGAGACTCTCTGAGCCTCACAGTTCCTACAACTATAATAGGATGGAGTTGGACGAGACAATCTATTATGGTAACTTCCATCACTAAATCATGCAATGTGGAATGTTAAAACGGCACAGCTCCAACATGATTTTCTTTTACAGTGAGATCCTGTGCCCCAAAAATCAGAATGGGGTTGGGGATCCTCCTTATCAGAGAGGACTGAGATTCATGGTGCTTTCCTTTTTGCCATTAATACCTAAGTATCCCCCAAAAGCAGCAGGAAAGGGGCACCGAACGACATTGTTTCTACCCAGAAACTAAAATGGTCTCTAAGCTTTTTAAATAGTGCAGGCCAACCACTGCCTCTCTGAAGGAAATTTAAGAGCCAGAAAAAAGTAGTTTCAACCTTTGTACTGATTTCTACCCCTTCTCCCCCAGACTATAGAAGATGTAGCCTGAGGCCATGCAGCTTCAAACGTGTTAACTGAGCTTGGAGCATCCTCTTAGGAACCCAGAAATTCACTGCAGGCTCAACAGAACCCTTTAATGGATTCAGCATTAGGACTCAAATGCAAAAGCTGAACTCACACAGGCCCTTCTAAAGCTTAAGCTGTTTAACAGGCAAGAACAAAAGCTCACCAAGTGCCCCCTTTCAAGCTGCTCTCAGTGGCAAAACATCTATTTTTCCGAGAGAAGCTTCCTTTTGGAGCAATATCAAGACTCCTCTGTTTAAACTTGAAACATGGGTTTGGGGAGCCTCACATTGCAGGGGGAAAGGATACAATCTGGGCAGTAAATATATGTGTTTCACTGTGCAACATTAAGGGGGGGAAACCCACTGGTTTTTGAAACGATTTAAACTGTTACATTTCAGAAGGGAGTCTCTGTAATTGCTTTGAGGCTGCAGTTCATAGCAGGGGAAAACAAGAAACCAAAGAAGTCTGATAACACTATTTACTGGGGGGAAAAGAGGGGAAAAAAGGAAAACAGAGTTGATAAACAGCTTTCTTATCAGCTCTACATCTTCTATTATTATGTTGCAGAAGGACCTCAAGGTTTTCGTGCTCCTCAGTCCTTACTGACTCTTCATGACCCTATTTGAGGTCTTCTTGGTAAGGGTACTGGAGTGGTTTGCCATTTCCTTCGATTGCTTGTTTTACAATTGAAGAAACTGAGGCAAGTGGTTAAGTGATTTGCCCAGGGTCACACAGCTAGTAAGGACCTGAGGCCACATTTGAACTTAAGTATTTCCTGACTCCAGGTCTGGCACTCTATCCACTGTGCCACGTAACAGCATACTAAACATCTCTGAGGCCAAATAAAGAAAACAGAGAATAGAGCAGACTGGGCATCCAGGAGCACAATAACTAGACTGTAAACTCCTTGAGAGTAAAGACCTCATCTTTTTCATTCAGTCTTTGTCATCTTTCCTACATTTGTCTATTGGATTAGATGGTCATCTGGCAGACTAAAAATTCGTCTCTGACTCAGGATCATAGTTTTTGAACTACAAAGGACTTCAGAAATCAATCTAGTCCAACTTTGAACTCAGATCCCCTACTCCAAAAGAAAAAATCCTTTCCACTGAGTCACACCAATAGCTAGCTAGAGGGCTAATTAAACTGAGCTCACTTAAGTCCATTCTAGTCTATTCCAGGCAGGCAAGCCTGTGCTTCTGAAATCATCTGTTTAGTTATACAGACAAAATGAGAGACCCAGAATCCATATAAGCATAGAATTAGAACCTCAAAACAGATCAAAGAATATTCCTTAAAATATGCCCTTCTAGTGGTTATCCATGGACAGCTAAATAGTGCAATGGAGAAAGTCTAGAATAAATGCAATCTGGGTTCAAATCCAGACTCTGACACTAGCTGTGTGACCCTAGGCAAGTAATTTAATTCCTATTTGCTACATTTCCTCATCTGTAAATGGGGGCATACTGGAGACAGAAATGGCAAACCATTCTAGTACCTTTACCAAAAAATACCCCAGATCACATAGAATCAGACTGAGCAACAATTGCTTATGTATTCTCTGCCTAAAGACCCATGTAAAAAGGAACTTGCCCACCTCCTTCCATTTCTCCTCACCCTAGTTTTCCCCACCCATTAATCCTGGGACAATTTATTCCATTTTTGTACAATTCAAATTGTAAGGAAGTTTATTTTTCCTAAACTGAGTCAAAATCTTTTCATTACTTCCCTTCTCTGAGGCCAAGAAAAACAAGTCTAATCACTAAGACCTCTATCAAAGAATGATAAACCAACCTGGTTTCTAAAATAATTTAATTTGTTTTCAGTTTGATACATACCCATAATAATAACAATAACTAACATTTATATGGGACCTTAAGGTTTCCAAAGGGACAGCTATTGCTTAGTGGTTAAAAGCAATGGGCCTGGAGTCAGGAAGATTCGAGTTCAAATCCAGTCTCAGATACCATTTAGTTGGGTGACCTTGGGCAAGTCACTTAACCTCCGCATCCCTAGGAAGAGGCCAAGTGGCTCCATGGATAGAGTCCTGGGCCAAGTCAGGAAGATCTGATTTGTAATCTAGCCTCAGACATTTCCCAGCTGTGTAACCCTGGACAAACTACTTAATATCTGATTGCATGACAAAAGGACCCACTAGATCCCCTGGAGAAACCATTCCACTATTCCTATCAAAAAGATTCCATGAATAGCTAAAGTCCATGGGGTCAGAAAGAATCAAATAGGACTGAACAGCAACAAGGCTTACAAAATACAAAAAAAAAAAGGTTTGCATAAGTTAACTCATTCAATCTTCTCAAAATCCCTGGTAGATGCTTTTTACATTTTACATTTTACAGATGAAGAAATTAAGACATAATGACGTTTAAGTGACTTACCTATAGTCACACAACCAATCCCAGAGGCAAATTCAGACTAGTTTTCCTGACTCCCATTGTGAAGATCTACTATGCCACCTAGCTGCCATTTTATTTTCATCATGGCCTCATATACTTAGAGCTAAAAAGAATCCCTCAAGATCATCAACTTCAGACTCCTCATTTTACAGATGAGGAAACCAAGACCCAGAAAAAAAGTTAAACGGACTGCCTAGGGTCCCACAGCTACTAAGTGTCTGGAAAAGAATTCTTCTGACTCTTAAGTCTCTCAAAAAAAGTCTTCCTCTCTGACAGGCTTATTATGTTAGTTTGTAGAGGCCCTATCTGTGAATATCTGAGGAACCAAGAACTCAACCATATCTTTGATCAAATAGGTAAAATAAAACAGGTTCTGCTTTTTGCCCTAATGAACTCCTAGAATTCAATCACAAAGCAAATAGCCATAAGGAAAATTGTATTGTCTTATAGTCATAATGACATGATTGGGGATTGTAATCCTGATCAAGGATTCAGCAGTAAATAATTCATAGATGAACCCAAAAATGAATAAGAGAAAATATTCAACAATTATATTTCTCGATGAAAATTTAAAAATAGTAAAATTTTATTTTAAAATGTCATAAAATAGACATAAAAGTCCAAATATATAGTACAAAACAATAATAAAAATGGTGAAATTAGAGCCTTGAAATTGAAAGCAATCAAAGGTGCTGATCACCACACAGAATCTCAATTAGAAGAGACCTCAGATGTTCACCCATTCTTATATGAAAACTTCCTCTATGAACTCAGAAACAAATGATACCAAAGCCTTGTGATGAAGGATCTTCAATGAGGGAGATTTCACTGGCCCTTGCAAAAATTCATTCCACTCTGGACTGCAAATTTTCCCTTCCATCAAGCCTAAATCTTTCTCTCATTGACTCCTGGTTTTACAAAACACAAATCCCTATATTAATGGATTTGTCTTAGTATAAATCATAGGATCAATCAATATTTCATAGATTTAGAACTAGAAGAAACTTTAGCGCTTATGCAGTACAACACTACTCACACAGAGACATAAACACACACAAACACATTACACATAAGGAAATTCAGATCCAGAGAAATTAAATGATTGGCCAAGGTCACAGAGATTAAGATTGAAATTCAGTTCCTCTGAGTTCAAAGCTCTTCACACTAGATAATCTTGTCTGAAGCAATGGAAATATATAAAAGTTCAGAAATATTGTTCAGTAGTATCCAATTCTCTTTGACCCCATTTGGTGTTTACCAGACAAAAATCCTCACAGTGATTTTCCATTTCCTTCTCCAGCTCATCTTATAGATGAGGAAACTGAAAGAGGGTTAAGTGACTTGCCCAGGGTCACACAACTAGTAAATATCTGAGACCAGATTCAAACTCAGGAAATGGAGTATTTCTGACTTCAAGCCTAGAAGTCTGTCCCCAGTGCCCATCAGTTGCCCTAGTTTAGGGGTAGTTGGTAAATAATTCAAAATACTTCTAAGTCATTGCCTGTTCAACACAGGTAAAGTGGAAAACCAGGTTCTGCAGACAACAAATACTCTTTGTAGGTTCTTAGTGCAACTGAGATAGCACAGAGTAGGGAAGGGCTGGGGTAAGAAGACCTGACTCCTGTTTCTGAGTCTACTACTTTTTTTTTGAACCTTCACCATCTGTCTTAGAATCAATACTGTGTATTGGTTCCAAGGCAAAAGTGCTGTGAGGGTAAGGCAAAGGGGGTTAAGTGACTTGTCCAGGGTCACACAGCTTGAAAGTGTCTAAGGTCAAATTTGAACTTAGGATCTCCCATCTGCCCTCATCTACTACTTTTTAATGGTGTAAACTTTGATAAGTTACTTGCCCTTTCAAGTCCTCAGTCTTCTCTGCAAAAATGATGCATTTGAACCAGATGATCTCAAAAGTCTATCCTAACTCTTGTTCCTCTTTACCTGGTAGTTTCCTACCTGTTCTTTAAAACCCCACAGATGGCACCTAGTCCAGAAAGCCTCCTTGATCCTCAAATCTATAATAAATTACCTCCTCCAGCCTCATATATGTCCTTCATTTTGCTACTCTTTAATTCATTTATAATTACCCATGATTATGTCTTCTGATCCTACTAGACTTTAAACTGCATCAGGTCAGGGACAACATATTTTTTTAAGTTGTGTCTCCCTAATGCTCTGAATACTATATGTAGTACTTTAGACATATTGGTTGGATTGTTTATTCTTGAAACTCCAGATTAGATTTCCTTTCTCCTCTTTGCTCAATCCCTAGTTCCTTTGTAGCTGTGCTTTAAATTTTAATAGAGGAGTGAATGATATCCGCATCAATATCCCATTAGAAGGAAAGTTCCTGGTTACTTCATTTTTGTTATTGATCATCCATTAGAGTTTACACAGAAACGTGAAATGGGTCAATTCTAGGCCAAGCCATTACAGTGGTTTGAAAAGTCCCCAACACCTCTGGTACTGGCTATGAATCTCAATGGCCAGTGCAGGGCGAATTCACTCTGACCTCTTAACCATATCCTTCAAACCAAATTCTTTCCAACACCCAAATCCCCAGGCCCCGTCTTGACTAACAGTGTTTCAAAAGGGAGGAGGGCCACACAATGCATTTGCCTGTCTGAAAAAAGGGGACAAGATCAAGGAGAAAATGTACTTCATAAGACCCAACAAAATGCTTTTGGAATAAAGAAATGGAGCTAATTTATAGAGGAGCATCTCCTATTTTCCCCCTTCACGCCCACACAAGGAAGTTGAGGGGGCCTTAAGCCACATGCATTTTGGAGACAGAGGGTCTGCAGGCAGGAGCAAAAAGCAATCTGTTTATGTGGTAGCTCCGCCTCAGTGTGGTGCATGCCAACTGAGATTTGTTATGAAAACAGGAGAGAGAGCTGCAATGCAGCATTTTCCCCTCGAACTCTGCAGCTGTCTTACAGTTCCAAGCATACAATAAAAGGACTTTTGTTTACAGTGTTCAAATGCAATTTGAATGGTAACTGTTAAAGGAGGCAGATGAATCATTGCTGGTTCCCTAGCCCTGTTTGAGTAGGCATATCATAAAGCCATTATGTAGAAGTAAATTATTCCAGGTCCCCCTGCAACTAATGTACCTCTCTTTCATGGGGACTGTCTGCTGCTAACAATTATAACCCTTTAATTCCTTGTGTTTAGAATAGAACTGTCCAACTGAAAATATCCCCTGGATCCCCAAAAGCCAATTGTAGGCAGACCTGGAAAGTTGATCATAAGGGGAGTGGGGGAGAAAGTGGAAGACATTCCTCATTTTTTGAAAGTTCTTTTTTATGTTAGTTTTCTGTGGGATCCTATCTGCATCTCTTTCTCTCTCATTTCTATTAAGCTTCCTCTCAAAGATGCCTGTCCTCATTGGGGAGATTTCTGTTATGCCATGGAATGCTACTGCCTTCCGCCTATCTTTAGATGCCTTCCAGAATATACAAAAGCCCTAAAACACACACATACTACAAACATGTGCACATAATTCCTCTCATACCTTCTCCATTTGTCCAGTAACTACTCTCCTCATAATAGCACTGCAACAAATAGGCATAAATCTCAAGTGAAACATACTCTGACCTAAACTCTAGTTTAGTCAGAAACCTGATGGACGCAAGTGGAAGAAAAAAAAACGGGTAGTAGAAACCAAAATCAAAGACTTGAAATAATGGGAAGAAACAATACTGGGTGTCTTTTGTATGTCTGTTTCAACCATTTTACAAGGTTTTCTTAACTACATTCCATAAGTCTTTACTGTTCGGTATGAAAAAGGGGCATTGTACTACGTTCCCAACTGTTTTGTTCCAGGATCAATAGATTAAACAATTAATCATTTCTACATCTGGTGGAAGAGGAGTTAGCAGATTTTTTTTCTGCTTTGCCCCAGAGAGTGGAATTAGAGAAGTGGAGGAAAGAGGCAGAGAGACAGATTTAGTCTTAACTAACCTAAGATACAATATCCTAACAATTCGATCTATTCCAAAGTAGAATGAACTGCCTTAGAAGACCATAGGTTATCCATCACTGGAGGCCATCAGACATAGCCTGGATAATCATCTGTCAACAATGCCATAGAGAAATTTCCTGTCCAGATGGTATTAATTGGACTATGTGATCTCTATAATCTCTTCCAACTCGATGGTGCTCTAAGAGAGAGAGCAGGTAATATAGACTTTGCTTATAAATACCAATAAATTAAAATAGGATGTGTCAGATTTTTTTTCACTAAGTAGTTGAATTTTTTTCCTCTTTAAAAAAAGTACCCTAATGAATAGTTAGTTATCTGTGAGGGGAAGGGATAAAGGGGGAAAATATGAGTGTTGTAAAAAGCTATAAAGTAAGCCCCTCAAGGACAGGGCTGTTTTATTTTTGTCTTTGTAAAACCAGCAATTAATATAGTTCTTGGCATATAGCAAGTGCCAAATAGATGATTATTGGTTGATTGATTGATGAGATATGTTCAGAATCACTCACTAACTTAATGAAGATTTAAAAATAGAATACTGTGTTTGAACTTAAATGCCTTTTCTATGACCTTTTACTCTAGTCTTGGTCCATTTCATGAGTATTCAGTAGTAAATACTTTTTTTTTTCTTCAGAAAAAAATGATAACTAAAAGTCTTCACAGACACTCGAAACTAGAAAGTAGTTGAGGGTCTATTCAGTCTAAGCTAAGTTCATCTAATGATGAACAATAATCTCTTCTACAGCATGTCAACTTGTGCGTGAATAGCTCCAATAAAAAGAAACTCCAATAAAAAGAAACTTCCATGGCAGCCCATTCCACTTTGGTAATAGTGTAATCATTCAGTCTTTATTTTCTTTCTTCCTTAACCAACCTGATATCCTTTATTCAAATCATTTCATAACTGGAAAAACCTCCAGGTGAATGATTGTAAAATCATTAAGCTTAGGGGGCAGCTAGATGGTTCAATGTATTGAGAGCCAGGCCTAGGGACAGGAGGTCCTCGGTTCAAATCTGGCCTCAGACACTTCCCAGCTATGTGATCCTGGGCAAGTCACCTAACCCCCACTGCCTGGCCCTTACCACTCTTCTGCCTTAGAACCAATACCCAGTATCGATTCTAAGACGGAAGGTAAGGGTTTGAAAAAAAAATCATTAAGCTTAGCTTAATGCAAAACTGAATTGTGATTGACTAGACTTATCCCAAGATCTGAGGAGAAGACATTGAATCTGTAACTTGCACATCTCTTAGAAGCAACTAGAATCTTCCATTACTAAACACTAGACACCAACTCTTGTTGGAATAACTAATATCTATGGATATAAAATAAATCATCTTCACAAAGCTTTCTTAACAAACATTCTTTCTTCTTATGAAATTGCCTCTGCCATGTAAACATCTGAGTAACCCTCTAATTTCCCAGTTATTAATTCATTCATAGATACTTTATGAATATATCCATGAAGGGGAAAAGAGATGAGATTGAGGCAGGTCACCATTTCCCTACCCAGAAAAGCCATCTTCTTCTACTGAAAATGTGTAATTGCTCAAACTAAACTGACTTGTAATAACAATAATTCTTTTGTTGGTTTTAACATTTTAATTGATGACTTTCTGCAATGGTCACCTTCACTTCCTCTTGCAGAATTACCTGGTAAAAAATGTGGAATGTATTTGTAGTCAGGCAACAAGTATTTGTAAAAGTGAGCAGCAGAGCTCTCAATGTCTCAGTGTACCTATTCCTGGTATAATCACAATAAATGTTATTGGAGCCCACTCAATGTGACTATGTTTATTAGCACTTAAATCTACTTTAAGGATGGTCTGAAAGTGAGGCTACTGGAAACATTCCTTCTTATTTGAAAAAGAATCAAAAGAGAGGGGTATTCCCCCTCCTGACTCTCAATAACATAGCAATGTTACTAACAAATAATAAAATTTAATATTAATCTTCAACAATAGGTTTAGAGTTGGAAGTGACCTTGCAGACTATCTAATCCAGAGCCTTCTTTTTATTTAGGAGAAACCTGTGACTATGAACCACTAAAAGACTTGTTTACCATTCCCCACTTGATAAATGGTCAAAAGATATGAATAGCTGGGTTTTGGATGAAGATATCAAACTCATATATAGTTGTATGAAAATGCTCTGATCATTACTGATTAGAGAAATGCAAATCAAAACAAAACAAATCTCATTATCATCTCACACCTATCAGACTGACCAAAATGATAAAAGAGAAAAATGACAGTGGAAGAGAATGGAGATACTAATACACAATTGATGGAATTGTGAACTCATCCAACCATTTTGGAGATTAGTCTAGAATTATGCAGTTATAAAACTGTATACATTCCGATTCAGCAATACCACTATTAGATTTATTTCCTAAGATGATCAGAGAAAAAGTAAAGGAACCTATATGTTCTAAAGTATTTATAGCAGTTCTTTTTGTGGTGGCAAAGAGCTAGAAATTAAAGGGATGTACATCAATTGGATAATGGCTAAAGAAGTTATAGTGTATCATTGGGGCAGAATACTACTTATACCAACTGATAAGCAGGTTAATTTTTTTAAAACATGGAAAGACCTACATGAAACTATAAAAAGTGAAATGAGGGTTCAGCCAGGTGGTTCAGTAAATTGAGAGACAGACCTAGAAACGAGAAGTCATGTGTTCAAATCTGGCCTCGGACACTTCCTAGTTGTATGACCCTAAACAAATTACTTAACCCCCCATTGCTTGGCCCTTACCACTGTTTTACTTTGAAACCATTACTGTATTGACTCTAAGATGGAAGGTAAGGGTTTTTATAAATAAAAGAAGCAAAATGAGTAGAACTAAAAGAACATTTTATACAGCTACAGAATTAGTATTTGAAAAATAACTTGTTAATGTCCACCTCCAGAGAAAGAACTGACAAATAGAAGTTTGAAAGGCAGAGTTTGTATAAACTATACATGTGTTTTTTTCAAATGATAGGTTCTCTAGGGTAAGGAGGGGAAGGAAGGAGAGAAGGAACTTCTGAACTTTAATGTAACAAACAAATTATTGGAAAAAAATCACCAAAAAAAGAGACAAAGACACATGAATCACATCATATGTGGTAATGTCAGGATGCAAATCCAGATCCAATGACTAAATCCAGCACTCTACTATACCACACTAAAATATGAAATCACAATTGCTCTCCTTTCTCTTCACATGCTTGTCAAAGTTACACCATGTAACTCTGATTATATGACTGTAACCAGAACTCACAGTTCTACTGTATGTTTCCCAGACCTCAGGAAATAAGTAGGAGGGAAGAAGAGAGAGAAAAAGAAAAGCCATTTCGAGAAGTGATTAGGAGGGAGGAAAAGGGGAAGGGGTTGATGAATAGAAATAGCATGGGATGACCCATATGCTGCTTGAAGAAGTAAGAAGGGAATGGAGTAAATTAGGTTAAATGTGCATCCTTAAGCCTCCCATTGTATCTGTTTTTCTCTATGTGTGCTTTTGTAATATTATGTCTTATCTTATAGAAATGAAGCATACACTCACAACTTGAAGGCTACAATTGAGAGTTACTTTGAAAGCAAGATACCTCGATATATGTGTGAGTTTATTGGAGGGATCATTTTCTCCATTGATATAGTCTCTAAACCTTCTTTGCTTTTTTATCCTTTGTAATTCTTGCCCATGTCTATCAATAAACCTTTCCTAGATAAATCTCCTTAGTCTGACTTCAACATAAAAACAGCTATTTTTGTTCATCCTCTGCTTTCAAAGAGAACCAATGACATCAAAGAGTCATAAAATATTGCAATCAACCCCTTGCTAGTGACTTTGCCAGTAAAGTAACCTTGTATCTATTTTGTATTTATTCATCACATTATGTTTCCATATATGAGAAGTATACAAATACATATACAGACACATATCACGTATGTTGTCATACATAGAAAAATGTAAGCTCCCTGAAGGAAAATTATTTTAAGAACTATCTCACTTTTGCCTAGCATAGTGCCTGTCACAAAGTAGGCATGTAATAAGCATTTGCTGATTGACTGATTGCAATATTACATCTGTTATCTTTCCTATATTTGTCTAGTTCTACCAGTTCATTGAGAGACAATTCTCGTAAAGGTTTTAGAGTTAGAAAGGAGGCATGGAGATCAGTATTTGCTCATGTCTTTTGAGTTACATTTTTGCCCAGTAAAAGACAATAATCTTTTCTTTTCTTTTTAAATATTCCTCTCTTTGAGATACCTTGAGAACTGATCTTTCTATGCCTTTAATATTGCATCAGTCAGTCAGTAAGCATTTATTATACCCTACTATGTGCCAGGCAGAATGTATCACATTTTCAGCCCAGGTTTTGTCTGGGTGCACTTAAGCTAATCTCAATGCTTTTCATGCCTTGATTTTGTCAAGTGTCCTTACTCCCTCCTGCATTACAATTGGACATCAGGATTTAAAGGTGGTAGAGTTTAAATATGGGGTCCCCACTCTTGTTACTAATGAGAATAGATTACTGGAGAAACCCTGGCAGATGTTCCATTCTGTGCCTGCCTGCTGTTGTCCTTTCAGGTTTTGAGAGTGTATCCAGCACTATGAATTTTTCTAGCCAATCTGGAAAACAATTTAGACTCATGCACCAAAGTCATTAAGCCTTGCATGCACCTTAATCCAGCAATACTGCTATTAGGCCTATGCCTATAGAGATCAAAGATAAAAAAAAAAAAGATCAGTATGCACAAAAATATTTGGAATAGCTCATTTGGTTATAACAGAGAACTGGAAACTAAGTATGTGTCCATTAATTGGAGAACAATTGAAAAATATATGATAAAATCAAATTAATGAAATATTGTTGAACTAGAAAAATGAGAAAGGGGGGAGAGGGATTACAGACAGACAAATAACTATAAAAGCCTGGGCATTTTGCAAGACAGCTTCTCAAGTTTTCAACTGGGAAGAAACCTGGAAACCTCTGGCCCTGTGATTTCTTTGTCAAAATAAAGCCAGATCTTTACCCAGAAGAGTCTCCCAGGATCTTATTTTTTCACCTGATATATGGCACCAAAAACCAAACAGGACTCTTCACAAGCTCTCTTTCAAGGCAGGGTACAACAGAATGTTTACCTGCCTTTTTCATGCTTCAAACAGTAAGTAGAGTAACCAAGAAGAACACTCTTTAGGATATGATTCTCACCAACAAGGAAGAAATAGTTACCCAAAGGGAATCAAGATAATTTTGTTGGGGAGCAATTACTTCAATTGAGAATTTGCAGAAATGAAGCAAAGGAAAACCAGGAATAGTTGGACTTTTATCTAAAAATTTACAAGAGTAGACTTCAAAGAACTGAGAAGAAACATAAGCTGGATCCCAAAACTGCTTAGGAAAAAGTGGAAAACTGGAGAATAAATGTTTTACTACATAAAGAGAAACAATTTTTTTTAATAAGGATAAAAAGGGGTTAGGTGAATAAAGAGACTGATATGAATAAACAGAGAATTCAATGAACTTAAATTTCTAAAAAGACTTCTGCAGAGGGAGTAGCTGAGTGGCTCATTGGATGGAGAGATAATCCTAGAAACATGAGGTCCTGTGTTCAAATTTGACCTTAGACACTTCCTGGCTGAGTGACCATCAGCAAGTCACTTAGCCCCCATTGCCTAGCCTGTACTGCTCTTCTGCTTGGGAACCCATACACAGTATTGATTCTAAGATGGAAGGTGAGAATTTTTTTTAAAGGCATGTGCAGAGGGAAAAATGGAGAACAAGTAAAAGAAATAGAATACAGAAGCATAGCATCCTATAAGGTTAGGATATGAATTCTATGAATGAGCAAGAATTAATGCAAAAAGCTAAAGATAACAAAAAGTCTGTGTGGTGGGGAGTGATTTTCTGGTTATACTTAGGGAAAGAGAAGTATCACAAAAAGGATAAGGTGGATGAAATTATTTTAATTGATTAGAAATGGTCAACTTTTTTTTTTCAATTAGAGGTTATGACAAATATACCTCATTTCTTTTTTAACAGTTGATAAGCTAGTAAAACTGGAGAAAGTTGTAGATATAATTTACCTCAATTTTAGTAATATATTTGATCATTTCTCTTACTATTGCCCTGGAAAATTCCTTTGGAGAGACATAGAAATAATGTAATAGAAATAGGTAAATTAAGCCTTGGATAAAAACCTAGACTCAAAATGAAGTTATTAGTACTTCAATGTATTAACTTGATTGGAGGTCTCCAATGGTATATTCCAGGATCTATGCTTAATCCAATGACATTTAACATTTTTATTAATTACTTGGACAAAGGGACAAATAAATATCATTCTTAAATTGTCAGATGGCACAAAGACTTAGGTAATAACTAACCACATTGGCTGTAAGTAAGGATTAAAAAAAGATATATGAATAGACTACAATATTGGGTAAAATCTAATCTTATAAAATTTAATATAAGTAAATGTAAAATCTTTTGGTGTGGGTTCAAAAAATCAATTTCACAAAAACAAGTAAATCATGACAAAAAAAAGCAATTTATGACTTGCAGAAGAAATAAAAAGAGATGCTCCATTTAAAATAATCAGACAGAATAAAATTCTTGGAAGTATACCTGCCAAAACAAATCCCAAAACTAAATGAACATAATTAAAAAACATTTTTACACAAATAAAATCAAATTAAAATAATTAGAAAAATATTCATTGTTCATGGAGGGACGGAGCATTAGAGCCAATTTAATTAAAATAACAATCCTACCTAAACTAATCTACTTATTCATTCCATCTCAATTAAATCACAGAAAAATTATTTTATTGAGCTAGAAAAAATAATAACAATTCATTTGGAAGAACAAAATATCAAGAATATCAAAGGAGTTCATGAAAAACATAAAAAGGATGTCTAGCAGTAACAGAATTTAAATTGTATTATAAAACAGTAAATTATCAAGACTGTTACTGGCAAAGAAAAAGGTAGGTTAATAGAACAGAACAGACATTTAATAAACTGTAGTAAAAGATTATGATCTTATATTTGACAAAAATATAGATCCAAGTTTTGGAGATAACTCAACAGTAAAAATTGCTGGAACAATTGGAAATTAGTTTTGAAAAATAAGAAAAAGGGAGCATGAGGCAGCTAGGTGTCTCAGTACATGGAAGCCAGGCTTAGAGACAGGAAGTCCTGGGTTCAAATTTAATTTCCAATACTTCCTATATGAGTGACCCTGGGCAAGTCATTTAACTCCAGTTGCCTAACCCTTATGAACACAAATTATGACCAAAGAGTTGTAAAACTGTATATACTTTTAGACCTAGCAATGTCACTCTTGAATCTGAATATCTTTCCCAAGGGGACCAGGGAAAAATGAAAAAAATCTATCTGTCCAAGAATATTTATAACAGCTCTCTTTGTGACGGCAAAAAAAATAAATAAAAACCCTGTACATTGAAAGAACATCCATCAAGTGGGATTGGCTGATCAAATTGTAACGTATAGTTGTAATGGAATACTATTGCACTCTAAGAAATGATGAGTAAGTTAATTTTTTAAAAAAGTAGAAAGATATGTGAAATCATGAAAAACAAATCAAATAGAACTAAGAGAAAATTATATAAAGCTACAGAATCAATATCTGAAGAATAACTTGTGAATGACCACCTTGAGGGAAAAAAACTGATAAAAAGAAAAACAAATGCCATTATTTATATATACATTGTTTTTGTTGAGTGGTTCCTTATATGGTATAGGGAGGAAAGGAAAGGGGTGAGATGCCTGGGAATTTTTAATGTAACTAATAAAAAAATAAATTAATTTTAAAAAAGAAAAAGCAATTCATCTGAAAAAAATTCAGGGGGTTGGTCTTGTTAGCTATTTAATAGGAAGAAAAATCATGCAATCATAAGTTTCATTTAAAAGCATACTTTCCAAGACTGAAGATGTGATAATATGATATATGATAAAATAACCCTGTCCTGGCTTGAAAACATCTGGAATCATCTCTCAGTACAGAGAAAAGCCAAATCTTGATAAAGTGAGAAGAGTCCAGAGGAGAGCAGTCAGGATGATGCAGAACTTTGGTTCATGCCATAGGGGAAAGGGTAGAACAATGGAAGTTTCCTTCTAGTTTCAAATGACCTGGGTGCAGGTCCCACTTCTGACATTTACTATTTGTGTGATCTTAGGCAAGTCATATTACCTCCCTGAACCTCAGTTTCCTTATCTGTAAGTTGAGGGTTAGGATTTTTCAGTTCCCTTCCAATTTTATTTGACTTGGAAAAGTGATATCATAAGAAGTACATAATAGCTATCCTGAAATATTAGAAGTATATCATTTTAAAAGGAAATGGGATTAATTTTAGGAGGGGTCAAAAGACAAATGAAAATTTCAAAGTAGCAATTCAGACTGGATTAAGAAAAAACTTCCCCAAGGGGGCAGCTGGGTAGCTCAGTGGATTGAGAGCTAGCCCTAGAGACGGGAGGTCCTAGGTTCAAATCTGGCCTCAGACATTTCCCAGCTGTGTGACCCTGGGCAAGTCACTTGACCCCCATTGCCTAGCCCTTACCACTCTTCTGCCTTGGAGCCAATACACAGTATTGACTCCAAGACAGAAGGTAAGGGTTTAAAAAAAAAGAAAAGAAAAAGAAAAGAAAAAACTTCCCCAAAACTAAAGATATACAAAAGTGGAGTGAACCTTTTTAAGACGTAGTATGCTCTTCACAAAATATCGTTAAACTTTTTGAAGCCAACAAAGATTGGAAAATCATTCATCAGACAGTATAGAACAAATTTCTTTTCAGGAACATGATGGGCTAGATGGTCACTGGGGTCTCTTTCAATTCAGAAATTCTGTGATTCTGATTTTTGTACCATATGTATGTCTTATGAAATTAAAGATCCCATTAGCATTTTAGCAGTTATTTTACATTGTTGCCTCAAATATATCAAGCTGGATATCCACTAAATGCTATATGCCATTTACATACAGAGTTGTCTAGCCATAACATTATCTTCTAATACTTGGTCATCAAATACTGGAATCAAGATGGAGGATGATTCATTTATCTCACTCTGTAACCTTTCAGGATCTTCCTAGATCCTCTCTTACAGCTCTCCCTACCATGTATTTACCATCTTCATTTTTGATAGCTTGCCATTTTTATCTGACTTTCTCCAAGCCATTAATAAAAAAATAAGTGATGACTAAAACAAAAACAAAGAAGATATCTCTATAATTTGCTTGAAAGCTCCCTCCAACCTGACATCAAACTATAATTACCACTCTATGAATCCATCGACTTCACCAGCACCAAATCCATTTAACTCTGCTCTCACCTAATCTATATTGCTTCATCTTTTTTTACTAAAATAACATGACAGCCTTTGCCAATTGTTTTGCTGAAATCTAAATATGTTGCGTCCACTTCATTCTCTGATTTACAAATCCAATAAGCCTATCACAAAAAGAAAATTAGGTTAGCCTACCATGAAATGCTCCCCATGAATCACCCTTTCCCTTTGTAAATACTCTCAAAACATCCCTTCAATAAAAAATTCCAAGAGTTTGTCTTCCCAACATACAGTTTGAAGATGCCTCCTTAAAAAAACTATTTTTCCTTCTCAAATCTTATAGACTTTTTTTCATAATCACTGTAGTTTCCCCCAAAGATAATGAGAAGAACACAATAATCACATCCACAAATTCCCTTGTTTACCCTTAGATGAAGTTTATTTGGGGGTAGTGGTGAATTTCATTAGTTCTATTTGTAAAGACACCTAAAAATAAGGGTTTATTCCTTACTTCTTACTGTCAAATTACTGGTCTTCTCCATTACTATTCTTGTTCTGATTTGAAGCCATCTATGGTACAAAATTTGTCAGCATTATTGTAAGCAGTTTGATAGTCCTCCTTTCCTGTTCAACTTGAAGTCCTTATGACCAGATTCTTAAGAATTAAGGGCAGGCCAGTATTTTTTTAAGGAAGCTAGGCAATGAATTAGAGAGAGTCACACCAGGAAAATGAATTTTCCTGACTTCACATCCAACCTCAGACATTTACTAGCTGTGTAACCTTGGGCACATCATTCCCATTTGCCTCATTTCCTTATCTATAAAATGAGCTGGAGATGGTAATGGCAAAACGCTCCAATATCTTTGTCAAGAAAATGCCAAAAGGGTTCATAAAGACTTGGACAAAACTAATATGACTGAACCATGATAACATGAGTATTTTTTTAAATCCTCACCTTCTATTTTAGAATCAATACTAAGTATCAGTTCCAAGGCAGAGTAGCAGAAAAGGCTAGGCAATTGGGGTTAAATGACTAGCCCAGAATCAAACATTTAGGAAGTGTCAAAGGCCATTGAAACTCAGTTCTCCTGACTCCAAGCATGGCTGGCCCAACCCAAGTATTTTTAGTCAACTTTCTTAGGAGCCATTCCATCTCTGATCAGGAGTGAAACAATCCCATTTTTAAAATGATGGTCCAGAAATTCAAATCCCAACCTCAGAAACAGTCTTCTTCACCAGCTTTTCAAATCTCAAATCTGCCACTCCTCCTCTAAATCTCCTATCTTTAATTAGTGCTAATGGTGAAAATATCATTTGTGCTCCTAAGGTCTACAATTTCTTGCCCCTAGCAATGCTTTCTAGATGATTCCTTTTATTGGCATCATTTGTAACCATTCAAATCATCATAAATGGGTCTTCTGTATTTCTGTCCCTTGTCTACATATCTTCCATATAAGATCTTTTTTGTAAATATTTAATTTATAATCTTTCCCAGTTGATCGCTTCCTTCTTATCCTTAGTTACATTAACTGTTTTCGTGCAAATGCATTTCCATATAATGTAAACAAAATTATCTATTTTACCTTTTGCGATCTTATTTGGTTAAGAATTAATCTCTCTTCTTAATTCTCTGCAGCTTGGATTCTAACATTGTCATTCAACTGAAACTATTCTCTCCATTCTTAACAATAATTTCCCAATTGATGGATCTAACAGTCACTTCTTAATTCTGACTTGACTTCTCTGCAGTTTTTGACACTATCACTTTCTCCGAGATACTCTGTCCTCTAGATTTTCCTCACATTGCTGTCTCCTGGATTTCTTCCAATGTGTCTTATCACTCTTTCCCAGTCTATTTTGCTGAGTTTTCATCCAGACAGTACCATTACCTATAGATTATCTTCAGCATTGAAATGATCATTGAATCCATAGGAATTAAAATTCTCAGTATTGTTTGGGAGTCTATTATTTTCTCTACCCAGACTATTTTGCTTGGTAATCTCTACTATTTCTCTGGATTAAATTATCATCTTTCTACAGATAATCTTTAGATCTATTTAATAAGTTTTTAACTTCTAGCCTGTCTCTGACTTCAACTGTCTCTTGGACATCTAGAACTGAATGTCCAGCAGATAATCTTAAACTTAATATCTCTAGAAGTAAAGTCATTATCTTTCCCTCCAAATCCTGTCCTCTTCCTAACTTTCCTGTTACTGTCAAGGCTACTACCAACCTCCAAATCCCCTCTCAACTCCTCACTTTCTCTTACCTTGCCTCCTTCTCCAACTGCTCTAAATTCTGTCTTCACATCTATTGAATATGCCTCCTTCTTTTCTCTAATACTACCACCCCAGTGTAGGACTTTATCATCTCACATCTGGGCTATTTCAGTGGTGGCCTTCTGAGTGGTCTCTCTGCATCAACTCTCTCCCTGCTCCAGTATACCCACCATTCAGCTAACTGTTTCTTCTAAAGTGCAAGTCTAACCATGGTACATTCCCCCACAACCCCAAACAACAAACACCAGTAATTCTCTCTTACCTCCAGGATCAAATATAAGTCCTCTGTTAGGTTTTTAAATGTCTTCATAATCTAATGCCTTCCAACCCTTGTAGTCTTGTTATACCTTACTTACCCCATAAGTGTGTGTGTGTGTGTGTGTGTGTGTGTGTGTGTGTGTGTGTGTGTGTGTGTAATCTATGATCCAGTGACATGGGCCTCCTTACTGTTCCTCAAATAAATGGTTCTACCTCCAGAGTTCTATATCTGCTTACTAAGATCATTGAAGCACCATAAGATAAAATGGAAAAGAGTTCATGAAATGCAAGCAAGTCATTTCCTTCATTTGTCTCTCAAATGAGTCATTTACCTTCTATTCTATGACAAACTTTAAACCTTATGCGTTCTTTTATTGTGAGAATATCAGTATAATTGTGGTTTCATTTTTCCAGAATGGATCAACTCTGTTGTTGGACAGAAAATATACTTTCAATATAAGGGCCACTAAATTGCCTTTCTGGACCTGAAACTGACGAGGAAAAAAATGTCTTCACTGTTTCTCCCTCCACATTTTGAAGAATGAAATTATGATTTTATCAGTGCAGGACTATACATCACCTTATCTCCTTCAGACAAAGTGAGTTCTCTCAGGTGTCTATGTAGATGACTGAAGCCTTCAGTTCTTTTTAAATCAAGATTTTTAAAAATCCTTTTCCAAAATAAGGTTATTTTCTCCTGTCTAAATGCTTTGTAGTAAAAATTAATATTAATCTACTTGTCATTACCTTCAAGGTATGTTCTCTGTCCAAAAACTGCGTTGCACAATCCTGAACAGATTTATTAGAACTTAGAACAATTCCATATAAGGACTGATTGAATGACTTGGTAGAGTTTAGCATGGAAAAGCCTGGAGAGGGATAGTTGAGGGTTCAGAAATGATAGCTGACTTCTCATATATGAAAGGATATTATTTAAGAGGATTATTAAATTTACCTTGCTTGTAATTAGAAGCAGAACATAGAGCAATCACTGTTAATTGAATAGAGGTCAATTTTGCCTGGATTTATGGGAAAAATTGCCTGACACAGCTACCCAAAGAAGAAATGATCTGCCTTAGGGAATAAAGGTTGCCAGAGTCTGACACTTTTTAAAATGGAAGCTGGATGACCAGTTGTCCAAGATATTATAGTAAAAGTGACTCTCACTCATTAAGACACACCTTATTCCAGATGCCTATTGAGGTGATTCTTTCTAACTTTGTGGACTCTGTTCCTATAAGACAGGGATGATTTAGAATATACTCTATGCCATTTTTTAACCCTTTGACATTTCAGAAGCAGAAAGGAACCACAGAAGATGGGTCTGATATTTTTGTCTTCATCTTAAGCTGTTCTGGTCCAACCCACAAACTCTAAAAAGAAGTAATGATCACCTGCTATTCAGTCTTCTGACAATATACCTCTGTGCAATTAACTAGGTTGTTCTTCAGGTAAGAGATACACAGGCCGCCACTGGACCCTTACTTAAAACCTTTCTGGGGGGCAGCTGGGTGGCTCAGTGGATTGAGAGCCAGGCCTAGAGACGGGAGGTCCTGGGTTCAAATCTGGCCTCAGACACTTCCCAGTTGTGTGACCCCGGGCAAGTCACTTGACCCCCATTGCCTAGCCCTTACCACTCTTCTGCCTTGGAGCCAATACACAGTATTGACTCCAAGATGGAAGGTAAGGGTTTAAAAAAAAAAAAAAACCTTTCTGACAGGAGAGGAGCTGCCAGAGCTTATGTTATAATGCATGGTGATGAAGAATTCATGCCCACCTCCATACCATGATGAAGCTCTCCTAGATAAGATAGAAAGAGCTAGTGGAGGCAGCTGGGTGGCTCAGTGGATTGAGAGCCAGGCCAGAGACAGGAGGTCCTAGATTCACATCTGGCCTCTTACACTTCCAAGTCACTTAATTCCCATTGTCTAGCCCTTACCTCTCTTCTGACTTGGAAATAATACATAGTACTGATTCTAAGGCAGAAGGTAAGGATTTTTTGAAAATACAGAGAGCTAGTTATAATTAATCTTGCTCATATCATTTTGTTTTCATTGATGAGATTTTAGGCAAATTGCTTCAACTCCCTGTTTTAGTCTTTTAATCAATAGTTGCTGCTGCAAAAATTTATTGAAAAAAATGATTCATCTCCTTATGACAATCAAGGGAAGAGGAATGGAATAAGCAAGCAACTACTATGTGCCAGACACTTTGCTAAGCAACAAATATTATTTCACTTAATCCTCATAACAACCCTGTGAGGTGGGTGCTAATCATATCCTCATTTGATAATTCAGTAAACTGAGGCAAACAAAAGATAAATGACCTTCTCAGGGTCATTTAATTAGTGTCTGAGGTAAAATTTGAACTCAGGTGCTCCTGACAACCTAATTGCCTGTCACTTGTATGTAAAAATATGTGATTTCATATAGGAGTATAGAAACTAGACCTGCAACTTTATTGGTATAGAGAACTTCTAAATAATAAAATTCCCTCTACAAATTTAGGCCACCATTTCCTCTGAAATTTATAGTCTTAAAGCATGACCTCAGTACTAAGAAGACACTCATGGCACAGAGCTACTGTGTGTCAACAGTGTAATATGAAAAAAAAATTTAGATGAAAAGTAAAGCAGGAGCATAATACGATGGATCAGCTGTCAAGGTCTTCCCCACCCAAAGGGCAACTGATTCACTTGTATCATGCTCCTGCTCTACATCTCATCTAAATTTCTTTTTTTAAAGACTTTAAATAATTCTTCTACTGGAATACTCATTAAGGAGTGAAAAACAACTGTTATTTTATATCTTATATGGCCTGCTGGAAGTACCATCATCTACTTAAAAATCAAACACCTTATTTATAACATATATTTTATTTAGGTTATTGAAACCATCATACATCTAGAACTATTTCTCACAATTTAATTCCAGCTCCCTAGTCTAACTGCCAAGCATTCAAAATAAAAAATAATAGTAGTAGGTGAGCAATAGGTGAAACATGTTTAATTATCACAAGCAATAATATACTTACATTTTTAAAAAGGATGCAAGTTAATTGATTCTTCCATTTCATTCTATGTCCAGATTTCAGTCCATTTTTATTCTTTTATGTTTTTATAATATGGCTATAGATTATGATTTAATCTCCTTAAATGGGATAGTATTTCACAGAAAAATGGACATCCTCATGGATCCCAGAACTACTTACCAAGATGAAAGACCCTGTTAATAAAACAGTATTAAATTACTCTGCAGTGGTAATTACTCTGCTTCAGCCCACAGTAGCGAATGGTAATAAAGGAAGGTCTCTTTCCTATGTAGACATTAGGAACTATTTTGAATATTGGGGCTGCTGGTTTGATTTAAGTTTTGGCTGTGGTTTGAACCATTCCTAATTAGGATGACTAAATCTTGATCAAAAAGAGGTTGGGAAGGGTGAGGGAAGAAATAAAGTAGGTCTTAATCAAACAGGAAGATAATTCAAAGGTCTTTATTTTATCCGTGGAAATGACTGCTGATGGAGATACATAAAAGCAAATTTAATCAAGTTGGTATAATCTAATATATAGGTACTAACTCCAGCTGCATAATATAAGAAAGTTTTCTGTGATTAAGGAGTTGACTGCCTAATGAAAACTACCAATGTTAATAAGAACTAACATGGACCACAAAGGGAACTTAAAAAAATTTTGCGTAAATACTTTGACTGTTCATATTAATCAAACAAATTCTAGTGTTATAAATATAGCCTAGGAAATGTAAATGCAATGAATAATAGGATAGCAGGAGGTCTCTAAGGCACTGATGTATATTCAGAAATATTTGGATTTTTGAGAAAATACAGAAAAACCATCTGTGTGAAGGACTGGATTTTTCCACTCAGAGGTTCCTGAATCCCATAAAATAAACACACTTGAAGAGAGGAAGAGTTCCAGAAAACAAGGAGGGAGAGAAGGAAAGGAGAGGTGTTTCCATTGCTTCAGTGGAATAATCTAGAACACATCATTGTTCTAGAATAGTGTTTATCAAAGTTTTTCATGTAGAAATTACCCAGAAGACTCCATCATGGGATCAAAGGGAAAAGATGGCAATGAGTCAGGAATAAACAGACTGTGTCCAAAACAGTAGATTGTTGTATAAATTGACTCTGTACACAATAAGGGACTACTTTTGACAAAAAAAAAAGTTAGCCACTATCAGTTAAGGCTACTGGGAGAAATTTTTATTTCCATTGGTTATATCCAATGACAAAAAATAACCACTCCTTTAAACTGTTTGGAAGCAGTTTATGACCCCTCCTTGCCCTTTATCCCTTAACCACTGATAATGGTTGGGGTTGCCATTACTCCAGAAAAATAGTATATAGAAATAGCAAATGAATACACTAATGACAAGATGGTGATACCATTGGAATTCTCTTAGCAAAATAGTTGTTTTCTTTTTAGTCAAGGGCCTCCCTTTTGTTTTGCTGAATAAACCCAAAGATAGTTCAGGGAAGGAAATGTTTTCCCTGTGATTAATCCGTCAATGTTGACCATTTTATTTTTAGAAAAGAAAGAAGTAGACAATGTAAGAGTGTCCTTCACTTCTCTGTCTTACTGAACCACATTAAGGAACTAAGAAAAGCTTGAAATATATCAAGAATGACACTTGTCAACAATGTGGAGTCTGTTTTTTTTAAAAAAATTACTCCCAAAAACTGTGATGTACTAAATTCTCATTAAAATGAATGAGAATGGTATGATTCTCACCTGTGAAAATAAAAAAAAAATTCAGGCATTGTTTAGTAAGGGAAATTTTTAGTCTTGCAAGTGATCTGTAAGTGTTAAAAAGTCTGGGGGAACCAGCTGAAAAAGTGAGAGTGTGTAGAGCTGTGAGAAAAGAATCACATTTCTGGAAGTATGAGAGGAAGGAGAAAATAATCAAGTTTTCTAATCCTTCTATTTCCCCCTCCATCTATTACTAGTACTCACAGATGAAAACCTGTTCCTATAGTCAAAACAAAATCAATAACATTTCCTTCTTGTCAAACATGAAAACAGATTTCCATTTTTAAGGTAGAATTTGATAGCATTTTTCTCGATGAGGGGAAATAGGTTTTAATATTTGAATCGATTCACAACAGTACCCTTTGCCAAGTTCCCAAGTAATGGGATTTTTTCTTTAAAATTATTGTTTTCCATAAAAATTCTCAAACTTTCCATCTTCTGTCCACAACTATCATTTTTTAAACAAAAGGCTCTCTACTAACAGTGCTTTAACCACTGAGAGAATTAACTATGTCACTTCCAAGAAAATAGTAAAAATGTTTCAAGGCAAAAGGAAATTAGGAAGAGAGAAATTTATCACTGAAAGAGTTTCTAGCTTCAGAAAGCAGTTCTCCCAATCAATGACTTAGATCCTGTTAGTGAATTCTTTTACTCTAAATGCTTCAAATATAGTTGAAGCCCTCTTGAAATCCTCTTCAGAGATGCTTCACTACTATACCTGAACCTGGCAACATCTAATAAGATAGAAATTTCAAGGGCCACTTGAATAGCTTTCCTTTTGAAGGTAACGGCTACTATATTTCCTTATGTGTCTTTCAGAAAAAGAATGCATCACCAGAGATGGATATCAATGTTCCAAAAGCCATTGTCAAAAGATTCAATTTTCTGTATGTCTAGATGACAAAAGAAGCAACACATGAGTATTTATTAAAAATCATAGGAATAATAACTAGCCTGTTTTAAAGTTTGAAAAGATTGTTACAAATACTATCCCATTTTAGGCTCTCAACCATCCTAGGAGGTAGGTGCTATTATTATCTCCATTTTACTGAGGAGGAAACTGAAAAGTGACTTACCCATATTCTCAGTTTTTTAGGCTAAATTCAAACTCAGCTCTTCCTGACTCTGGGTCCAGTACTCCCTCCATTACAGCACCTCCCTGCCTCTAATAGACTTAAAGGTCATTAAAATAACAAGACACATCAACATTTTGAAAAGAGCAGTTGAAGAATGCCATCAAAGAAGAGACCCATTTCAAAGTGACTTAAAACAAATTTTTAATATGCCAAAATGAATTTATTCATATAACAAATATGTATTATGTATGGAATACAATGAAGTATGAGGCATGACCCTTATGAAGTTTATAAGTTAATTGAAGAGTCAAGACAATATACTTGGAGAGAGTTTGGACCAAAAGCTCCTGGGAATTAATGGGAGGAATGCTTTGGCTTTTTGTGGTTGTTCAGTAGTTTCAGTCATATACAACTCCTTATGATCCCATTTGGGATTTTCTTGGCAAAGACACTGGAGTGATTTGCCATTTCCTTCTCTAGCTTATTTGACAAATGAAGAAACTGAGGCAAACTCAGCTAAGTGACTCACCCTGAGTCATACAGCTAGTAAATGTGTGAAACCAAATTTGAACTCAGGAAGAAATGTCTTTCTGACTTCAGGTATGGTGTTTTATCTACAGAGCTACCTAACTGGTCCTTCTAATAACAACTTCCCTTAATTGAGAACTTTGACAGTATAAAACCTTTTCACATGCAGTGAACAACTCAATGAAACCACTCCCACTTCATTTAAAATGATGCAGCACTGAGTCTGGAAGAAGGAGAACTTGGGTTCAAATTTGACCTCAAATACTTCCTAGCTGTGTGTTTTGGGGCAAGTCCCTCAATCTCCATTGCCTAGCCCTTGCCACCCTCCTGTCTTAGAATTGATACTAAGGCAGAAGTCAACGGTTTTAAATAAATAAACAATAAAATGATCCCTTAATGAGATGAATCTAAGTAAAGACTTTAGACTGTCTATTTGTTTTGATCAATGAAGGTGACTTTGTAATAAGTGTGTTAAGATTAGCAGAGGAAATTCACCCACATCCTAGCAGGTCATCTATAAAATACCAAATAGGATTCAGACTCAAGAAACTGGAGAGAATATGAAACAAGAGAAGGAATTCCAACAGAGTCCCAGGGAATTTCCATGTCTCTTTCCTCTCCTCTCAGTTTTCCAACACGTAGTCTTTTAAGGTCAACCATGTCTGTTATTTGTTCTAATATACTCAACTTTAGAGGTTATTGTATCAGAAAGCCCTTAACCTGGTGCCACAAGGTAAAGGACTATGGAGACATATACTTCACTGTCCCTTTATCGCTGTTGAACTTCCAAGCTCTACCTACCTGGTGAATACAAACCAAGAAATACAAGCCACACTGGCAACAAAGTGAACTAGATATTGTTACAGTACCAGTACCCCTGTGGAAACGCTAATGCTTAGAACAGTGCCTGACACATAGTAGGTATTTAATAAAGGTTTATTGACTGACTCAACATTCCCAAAAGGTATATTTCTGATGCAAAATAAAAGGTTAAGTGCATTCAAAAGATCAGAGAGAAGAGTAGTAAGAGAGATTTGAGAAGGGACTAATTATTCCACAATAGCTAGTAAGTATTAGAACCAAAACTTAAACCCAGGTCTCTGACTCCAAGTCCAGAGTTCTTTTCCACATTCCCTCTTAGACTTAAAACATTTAAATATAATGTAATTCAATAATTTAAGAGATAGCAAACTATATCGTATGATTAAGTATCATAAGCATTATAAATAAGTACTTTCTGGTGAGAGGGAGGAGTGTGAAGAACACAATATGATGGCAACATGCATACCATCACAGCCTCTGTTTTATCTTATTGGGACAATTTAAGATGCAAAGGAAACAAAAATGAAAATAAGTTAAACAAAACTTATGCAGACCTTCTAGTTGGCAGATGAAAAGTAAGGGGTATAAAATGTCAATAAGATCATAAGATCATGATTTAAAGGTGCAAGGGCATTCAGAGGCCATCTGGTCCAACCCTTCATTCTACTGATTGTGAAACAGGTACAGAACAGTAAACTGATTCACATAAAGTTCTACAGGTTACATGTGGCAGAGGCAAGAGAGATGTAGTGGCTAGAACACAGGACAAAGTAAGAAGACCTGGGTTGAGCCATGGCTCTGTGTTTTACTGTGAAATGGGGCTATTTACAATCACTCTGACCCTTGGTTTCCCCATGTATAAAATGGAGAAGACAATACTTGTACTATATATCCCATAAGAATGTTTTGAAAAAAATGACACTCAATGTGAACTACTATTGGGTGTACACACACACACACACACACACACACACACACACACACACACACACACACACATACATCCTCTCACAATAGTTTATGGAGAAGTTTTTAAAAAATCACTTTTTGTTTTCCCCAAAGAACTGTAATTTGCTCATCTTATGCTTTCCAATATCACAATGATGATGCACTTTATGAAAATGAACATCAAGTGCCTGTAGAAATATAGTATACATGTGACCGAATTAGAGCTTCAATTTTAATTAAATTTCTTCTCTTCCCAAAGTGTAGTCTTTTATGTAGTACATGCACACATGCACACACACACACACACACACACACACATATCCATCATTATGATACTATTTGTAAGATCCATGCTGTGAGACCACCTTATAGGTAAGACAAACTGATAATGAGGTTCTTTTGGTATTTTCATAAGCAAATCCTTTTGGATGGAGTCCAAGATGAACCAATCTAATGGAGAATTCTACTCCACTGTGAAATGTTCCAGGTTAACAGTGAGGTTCCAGTATATGCACACACACACAAAAACACACACGTATGCACACATTTCAAACAAAAATGATCTGAAGTAACAAATATTTTTCAATTTTGAAAGCCTAAGGAAATAACAGGCAAGCTACCCTAAACCAGATGGTTAACTAATGGATTCAGCAGTTGTCCTGTAAGGATATTAAATTCAAATATCAAAAGCTGTAATATCCTGAGCTCTGTGACTTGAATATAAATTTTTTTCAAAAGAAGGAAAAAGAGGCAACACTACTATAAATTCCAAACTGGCCTGGAGTTTCACATACACAGGGAACAATGAAATAACCCAGTGGTACTCAGGAAGTGACACAACCTCAAAGTTCTAGGCATTTGAATTTTCCCAATCTATAGTAAATCAGAGCTCCTACTCTAGACAGCTGTCTTCTATTACCAAAGATTAATGTACAAACACATCCTACTACCCACGATGCTCTTAAAAGTGCAGAACACCACAACATTGCTATCATTCACATTCACGTTCTCTTCCACTTTTAAGTTCCAACTAAGCTTACTTCCAAAGATCATAGAGCTGGAATAGACTCAGAGGATATCTAATCTAACACCCTCAGTTTGCATATGAGAAAACTGAGGCCCAAGGAGGATTAAATAATTGCTGAAAATTCCATGCAGCTGATTGGCATCAGATGCATAATTTGAATACAAGTCCTCTGACTTCAGAGCAGTCATGGTATCTTACTGCCTCTCATTTGCAACTCCAGACCTAACTATTAGAGCAGCAACGAATTTCTTTTTCTTCAACTGTTCTATTGAGTCTTTGAAGTATTTTTCTTCTTGTCAAAGGTACCAATCATGAGATCAGATTGGTTTATTAATGTTAAAAGATTAATGTTTCTACCACAAATTTCCAGTTTATACAAAATCTAAAGTAGAAAACTAATGAAATTAGATTTTTTTCTTGCATTTGATTGTTATTTTATTTATGAGGTAAATATCAAGCAAATTACTTGACATCAGAATTCATTATTTTAGCAGCAACTTCTGTGCTGTTACAGAATCTTAAGAATGTAATCTCCTTAGAGTCAGGAACTATTTTATTTTTGTTTTTTTTTAACCCCAGTGCCATGAAAGAAAAAAAAACTGATATATAATAGATATTTGATAAATACTTAATGACTTCATGTGAATCAAGTAATTTTATATTCCCTTCATTCATGGTACTAGAAGATGAAAATTAATTCAAAGTCACTAAACAATCTGCAAGTAACTTCTAAATGATAAAAGAAAAATTCAATTACATGCCATTACCAGAGGCCATTATACCCCAACGGATTGACAAGGTCATGGTCTGAGGAAGGAAGGTCAACAAAGCAGACCCCCAGAATGAGGGCCCTCTGCTGATCCCCCTTTGTGACCTCTTTCCCCAAATTTTCCTCACCAGTGGACTTGTTATGATTATTATTCTCTCCCCAATACAGGAGAAATAACATGAGAGCAAATACTTATAGGATCAATAAACATATACCCTACTTTAAGCCCCTTAGGTTATTACCCAAAAAAGATTGAAATTACAGAATAAACGCCCAAAGATTACTGCCCATGACCCCTCCTTTCTCAAGCACAAGATATGCTCCAAGGTCCTACAATAAACACCAGCTGAAAGGTTGAGTACTATAATGAATCTTATCCTATAGTTATCACACTTGAATGAATTTGTTGTTGCTAGGCACTTCAAAGTAACACAAGAAAAACAGAATTTGTAAACTGAGGAAAATCCCAAAATTGGTCTTCCTAAAGTCCTCACACCTAGATACAAATATGTTTTGCTATTCATCTCCCAAGCAATTATGATGGATAGTGAAAGCTGACCAAAAGCACAATGATCCTCTCAGCAGGTCAAAGGGTACTAACCTACAAATGGCTTTATTCACATTAATCATATCTATCACAGAGTGTTGTAGAAACCTAGTAAATGACCACAGAATTCTTTGTTGTGGTAACATCACAAGAGTGTTGTTTAGGTGATTTGATAATATCCAATCAAACTGTAGAATGTCACATACATAGGGAACTGATTATGTGTGTGTACCAAAAACCTATATAATAAACATACCACGGTACTATAGCAGAGCACTGTGTGTGATGCCTGCATACGTGGGCTGAATGCATGATGTGTCTCATCTCATTTATCTGTGATGTCACGTCTGGGCAGACAACCCGGGGTCCTCAGAGAGGCTGCTGGACAGACCTCTGTATGCCATGGAGTTTTTTAGTCTTGTGAATTTTACCATAACCTAATTATTTAATACTATTTTTAAAAAAGAAGTGACAATGTCTTTTTTTCCTAAAATCGATCTCTGATAACTAACCATGATATGGATGGAGGCAACTATGCTAGGAGGGCTTTAAACTCTAACAGATTCTACTGAGCTGGAAGAGCCTTAAAGGTAGGTCTGGTGATAGTCCTCTGAGTCATCATCTTTTTTTTTTAATAAATCTTTTTTTCAGATTACATGTCAATGCAATTTCTTAATAGTGGTTTTCTGATATTTTACAACCTGTGTTCTCTCTCTCTCTCTCTCTCTCTCTCTCTCTCTCTCTCTCTCTCTCTCTCTCTCTCTCTCTCTCTCTCTCTCTCTCTCTCCTTCCACTCCTGCCCCCTCCCTAAGAAGGCAGGTAATATTTTTTCATTTTTATTTTTCAATATTTTTGCATGTTTACATGATTCATTTTCTTTCCTTCCCCTTTTCCCTCCCCCCTCTCAGAGTTAACAAGCAATTCCACTGGGTTGTACAAATGTTATCACTTGATACCTATTTTCATATTATTCATTTTTGCTATAGAAAGATTTTTAGAAGCCTAAACCCCAAATCACATACCCATATATACACATGATAAGTTATGTCATATGTTTTACTTTTGCATTTCTAGTCCCATAGCTCTTTCTCTCAAGGTGGTTAGCATTTTTTCCCATAAGTCCTTCAGGAGTGCCCTGGCTTGTTGCATTGCTACATTGGATTATTCCACAATGTTTTACTTTCTGTGTACAATGTTCTCCTTGGTCTGTCCATTTCACTCTGCATCAGTCCATTGAGGTTCTCCCAGTTCACATAGAAATGTTCCAGATCATCAATCCTTATAGCACAATAAGATTCCATCACCATCAGATACCACAATTTACTCAGCCATTCTCCAATTGAGGAATGCCTCCTCATTTTCCGTTTTTGTTGCCACCACAAAGAACGTGGCTATGAATATTTTTGTACAACATTTTCCTTATCATCTCTTTGGGGTACAAACCTAGTAGTTGTATTGCTAGATCAAAGAATATGAATTCTTTTAAAGTACTTGCTCATAATTCCATATGAAGGAAGGTAACATATAGATTATACACGTATTATCACATGGTACTTATTTCTATGTTCATCATGTTGTGAAAGAAGGCACATATTGCTTACAGTGGAAAAAAATTCATGAAGGAAATAAAGTAAAGAGAATGTTTCAATTTGTAATTAGATTAAGTTCATTCCATGGTTATGGTGGTAGATATTCTTTTTTTGTCATGATTCTCTTGGAGATGATGAATCCTTGCCTTATTGATAATAGTTAAGTCATTCAAAGCTGATCATTATACATTATTGTTGCTACTATGAACAATATTCTCTGGTTCTATTCATTTCACTTCACATGACTTTATGTAGGTATTTCTCCTTTTTTGTGCTCATCTTGTTTGTTATTTTTATGGCACAATAGTATTTTATTATAAACATGTACCACAATTTGTTTCTTTGAGTTTTCTGATTGAGGATCAGCCCAAGTTTTGAAAAGCTCATTGCCAATGCAGCAGGAGAAGGATAAATTTTTTGGCCACAGCAACTTTCAAAGACCATCTATACACTGCTGGGTCTGTACCCTAAAGAGATAATGGACAAAAAGACTTGTACAAAAATATTCATAGCTGCGCTCTTTGTGGTGGCCAAAAACTGGAAAACGAGGGGATGTCCATCAATTGGGGAATGGCTGAGCAAATTGTGGTATATGTTGGTGATGGAATACTATTGTGCTAAAAGGAATAATAAAGTGGAGGAATTCCATGGAGACTGGAACAACCTCCAGGAAGTGATGCAGAGCGAGAGGAGCAGAACCAGGAGAACATTGTACACAGAGACTAATACACTGTGGTATAATCGAACGTAATGGACTTCTCCATTAGTGGCGGTGTAATGTCCCTGAACAATCTGCAGGGATCTAGGAGAAAAAAAAAAACACCATTCATAAGCAGAGGATAAACTGTGGGAGTAGAAACACCGAGGAAAAGCAACTGCCTGAATACAGCGGTTGAGGGGACATGACAGAGGATAGACTCTAAATGAACACTCTAATGCAAATATTATCAACATAGCAATGGGTTCAAATCAAGAAAACATGTAATGCCCAGTGGATTTATGCATCGGCTATGGGGGGGGGGGAGGAAAAGAAAATGATCTATGTCTTTAATGAATAATGCTTGGAAATGATCAAATAAAATATTTAAAAAATAAAAAAATAAGCAGAATTAGGAGAACACTACACAGTAACAGCAATATTGGACAATGATTATCTGTGAAAACTTGGCTACTCTCAGTCATGTACTGATCTGTGACAATCTTGAAAGACTTTTGACAGGGAATGCTATCCACCTCTAGAGAAAGAATTGTTGGAGTCATTGTTCACATCGGTGTATCTTGGGTTTTATTCAGGGGTTTTGGTTATGTATGACTGCTCTTACAACAATGACCAATATGAAAGTGTGTTTTGCATGACAATAAAAATTTAAAAAAAAAGACCATCTATAAAGCTGAAGTGGGTTTTCAGTCTACACCATGATATATCACATGTCACTGAAATATAGGAGCTCCAACTTAACAAGCTATCCAGAGTATCCTCTCCCTCATTTATCCTACCTTTGAAATATACATGTTTCAAGCAAAATTCTGCATATACAGCATACAAGAGAAGACTGTATGATAAGGTATAGTAGAAAGTTCAAATCCTAAATTTGATACTTAGTACCAGTGTGATAATGGACAAGTCATTTAGTCATCCTCAAGGATAAAATGAGAAAATTGAATAGCATGGATCCTAAGTTCCCTTCAAACTCTAAATTTATAATCCTATGAAGTACTGTACAGTGTTCTCTATCAAATTAGCATACCTTCTTTCCATTTAAATATACATATTATATATATATACTTGTGATTTCCCTAGTGGAGGAAATTTCTGGTGAGAAAACTCTCCTTACTACTGCAGATGAGCAATTGTTCTGCAACTTACAGACTTAGAAATTTGCTTGCAAATAGATACATGCATACATATATGAAGAATTTTGCTTGAAACATGTATATTTCAAAGGTAGGATAAATACATATACACATACTTCAGAAGTAGAATTCAAACCCAGATCCATGGCTAACAACTCTCAATTAATCAATAAAGCATTTGTTAAATGCCTCTTGGTGTCAGTCACCAAACTCAGTCCTGGGAATACAAAAACAAAATAATCCCTGTCTTCAAGAAGACTCTTGGGGGTGGGGTGGGGAGGTAAGAAAGAGGTAATGGGTAAAGCTATTTACATACATGCATATGTAAGTAAAAACAAAATAAATAGACAAACTAACTTGGGAGATAAGAGATCAGGAAAAGTCGCATGTAGGAGGTAGTACTTGATTTGAGCTTTGAAAAAAAAAAAACAAAAACACAAAGGATTTTAAGAGGTACATAAGAATGACCAAGGAATATATTCCAGGCACAGGTTTATTAAAAAGCACAGAGATGGGATATGGAATAATTTTCACAGGAAACAGCAAATAGATCATTGCAACTGAACTGTAGAGTAGGTACATAAGGGGAAGTAACATGCATTAAGTCTGGAAAGGTTAACCATAGGTACAATATTAAGGACTTTATATGTCAAATCATGAACTGTGACTTTTATTCTAAAAGCAATAGGGAGCTACTGAAGATTTTTGAGCAAGGGAGTGACATGACTAGAACTGTGCTTTGTTAGTGTCCCTTTGGCAGCTGGGCAGATGATGAATTTAAAGGGAGATATTTCAGAACAGGAATTCCAAAAGGAGGCCACTATAATAGCTCTGCCAAAAGGCATCTCATTTTGGCTAGTGGACACCAAATGGAGAGAGATAGTGATAAGTAGAAGAGAAGATGTGGATGTAGAAGCAATAATACTCAGTGATAGAGTGGATATGTGAATTGAGGGAGAGATAGGAGCTAAAGATGGTTCCAGTCTTGTAAACAAATACAGAAGTAGTCTTTTCAGTTTCATTTCAGAGAACTGGAAGTATCTAAGATCTAAGGTTGGTCACTCCTGCCATAATTAAATAGAGGAAGCTTTATATGAACCAACATTGGGGGCAGGTAGGTGGCTCAAGGGATAAAGAACAAGGTCTGGAGATTGAGAGGTCTTGAGTGCAAATCTGACCTTGGACACTTCCTAATTTCCTAACAGACCCTAAACAAGTCTCAACCTCTACTGCCTAGTCCTTACCACTCTTCTGCCTTAGAACCAAAATTTAGCATGATTTTAAGACAAAAGGTAAAAGGTTGTGTGCGTGTGTGTATGTAGACACATACACCTATATAAACTGACATTTACATATATATGCAATAACACTATAATTATATATTATTTACAATTGGAATAATAATACAATCTTTTAGCATTTACATTAAAAGTCATGCAACATTCATGAATGTTCATGAATGTTCAAGGCACTGGAGATGCAAAACCAAAAATGAAATAGATCCTGACTCTAGGAAGCTTACTTTCTAAAGACTCTATAATTAAACTCACAAATGGTTACTAAAGAATAAATTTCTGATATCTAGTTGTAGAAAACATATCTTGAAATTCTTAATATTCTGGATATACTTATTTTATATTTTCAGATGTTCTATCCTATAGAACTTCAATATCTATCAGATATTGAAGTATTAACTAGAGTGAAGATCAATTACTTAGTCCAGGAAATTGGGACTGTAGAGATGTCTAGAGGTGATCATTCAGACCCCACACTTCCCCATTAATTAGCTAGGTCATTTTGACAATATTAAATTTTCCAAATTATTTGTATAACTGTATCTTTGGAGACAGATGTGGCCAAAGATCGTAGTATCTTTAGTTCTTTTGCATTTGTCCATCATTTCATAGGAGATGGGGGTGGAGGGTGGGGGTGGAGAGAGCCCTTTCTCCAAGCTCAGCTGGCAGCTCAAACAGCTCAGCTGCTGAGAGGCATTTCTACTTCTATTTCCATGGAAACAGCTGGAAAGATGGCTTAGTGAACTCAGGATCAGGTGTGAAGCATCTCAGTTTTCTATATGGCAAGTTCAATCTCTGATGGACAAAATGAGGGTCATGCAGTTACTTAAAAACGAATATCCTACATTCTGTTCAAGCTCCAATAGCAGGTTTTATAAGACTAAGTTATTGTGTAGGTGGCCTAAATCCTCTGGCTCCCTATGGGATCACAGTTGTCCAGATGGCTATTACTATCCTCCCCAGAAGCAGCTGCTCCAGAATGGATAAACTGTAGCCCTGTGACTAAGAAATAAATTACTATTTTTGTTACTGTGATTGTAATATCTTAACTTAAATAATACCAGTCTTCCAAGGAAATCAATACCACTCCATTCCTATTATTCACGACTTTGCTTTCTGTATCTGATAAAATTATTTACACTGGCATTTATTATTTTTCCCCCACAACAATCAATTTACATTAATTTTTTCACTTTAAAACCCTTTGTGAATGATAATAAAAAAATTTCCCCAGTGTTCAAGCAAGTCCCCGGGATCAAGCAGAGAAACTGTAGGGACTTATTAAGGATACAAGAGGTTTAGTAACTGATGTCTTCAACCAGCCAACCCACTTCTTAAAAGTCAGCTATGTATGTGTTCTCAATAGGCAACGGCCTATGGAGAAACACCAAGCAAATTGTGCGATCCAACGGGAGAAGTGGGCTTAATATCACACATTGTCAGTTGGTGATGCCAACTAATAAGCCAACAAACATTCATTAAACCCCCTACTATGTGCCAAGCACTGGTGACACAAAGAAAGACCAAAAAAATTTTTTTTGCTCTTAAAGAGTATACTGACTAATGGGGGGTAAAATATGCAAACAGCTATGTACAAATGAGATCTGTACAAGAGGAATTGGAGATAATCACAGAAGGAAGCATTACCATCAAGAGAGACTGAAAAACGGCTTCTTGTCAAAGATGGGATTTTATCTGACCTGATCAGCCATGAGCTTTTCAGGCAACTTTCCTTCCCCTGGTTGGAGAACAAAGGGGAGAAATCCCCTTCTCCCACTCCTGGCTACAAGGTACAAGGAAAATATCAAAGAGCAAGTCCCCCCAAACTGACAGCCTCAGAGTGTTCTACCTGGCAATTTAAATGTATCTTCATTCAAAAGCATTTATTAAACACCTACTATGATAACTAGCATTTATAAAATGCTTAAAGGTTTGCAATGTGCTTTGCAAATATTCTCTCATTTTATGCACACAGCATCCCTGGAAGGTATGATACAATATGGTAAATAACAAGTATGATTAAACATCTACTATGTCAGAGCACTGTGCCAAGTGCTGGAGATAAATATAATAAGAAAGAGAAAAATAGTTCCTCTCCCCCAAAGAGCATACAATCTAATGGGGAAAGACAATATGCACACACAAACAAACAATTAAAATGTGGGACAGGTTTTTGGTCTAGCCAAGCCCACTGCTGGGTTTATACCACAAAGAGATAATAAGGGAAAAGACTTATACAAAAATATTCATAGCTGGGCTCTTCGTGGTGGCCAAAAATTGGAAAATGAGGGGATGCCCTTCAATTGGGGAATGGCTGAACAAAGTGTGGTATATGTTGGTGATGGAATAGTGCTGAAAGGAATAATGAACTGGAGAATTTCTATGTGAATTGTAACAACCTCCAGGAATTGATATAGAGTGAAAGGAGCAGAACCAGGAGAACATTATACACAGAGACTGATACACGGTGGCACAATGGAATGTAATGGACTTCTCTATTAGCAGCAATACAATAATCCAGGACAATTCTGAGAGACTTATGAGAAAGAACACTATCCACATCCAGAGAAAGAACCGTGGGAGCAGAAACACAGAAGAAAAACAACTGCTTGATCACACATGGGTCAATGGGGATATGATTGGGGATGTCGACTATAAACGATCACCCTAGTGCAAATATTAATAATATGGAAATGACATGTAAAACCCAGTGGAGTTGCTCACTGACTATGGGAGTGGGGTGGAAGGAAGGGAGGGTAAGAACATGAATCATGTAACCATAGAAAAATATTCTAAATTAATTAAATAAAATTATTCAAATTAAAAAGAAGTGGGGCAGGATGAAGATGAAAGACTCTAATTAGGAGACATGGACTTGAACTTGGTTGGTGTTTATTTAAGTAGAAATATGAGGATAAATGGGATAAATATTTTGGAGTTGGAATCAACAAGGCTTCACAACTGATTAAATGTGAGGATCCAAAGAAAGAGAAGAGTCAATGATAACTGAAGTTTGGAACATAGGTAACTGAAAGAATAGTGATACTCTTGGGGGGAGTGGGGATAGAAAAGTTAGGAAAAAAGGAAGGCATATGGATGGAAATAGCAAGTTCTATTTTGAACTTGTTGGGTTTGGGGTGTCTATTGAGGTACTGGGTAGAGAGGACCAGGCCAGTAATTGTTAATGCACGGTTGGAGGCTTAGAAGAGACTTGTGCTGAATAATTCAATTTAGGAGTCCTCATCTGAGAAGATAACTAAACTGAAAGAATCTGCAAAAATGCATACATATAAAAGGACTCAGGACAGAGCCTTGGATTACATGCTTGGTAATTGGATAGAATGAGGAAGGAAGAGAAGGAGCAGAAAGAGAGGTGAAACCAAAAGAGAATAGTGTCATGAAAACTCAAGAAGAGAATACCAAACTTTCAGAGAAGTCAAGAGGGATCAAGATCATTGGATGCATCAATTAAGGGATAACTGGTAACCTTCATTTTTATAGATGAAAAACCTGTAGATTAGACTTCTCCAAGGTAGTAATTGGAAATGGAATGAAAGCCCTTATTCTTTGTTGTTTTGTTGAGTTTATCTGACTCTTTACTATCCCACTGACCATAGCTTGACAAAGATACTGGATCAGTTAGCCATTTCCTTCTCCAGTTGATCCAGCAGATCTTTTTTTTTTTCTGTCAATGAGAGGTCAAGTGACTTGCCCAGAGTCATACAGCTAGGAAGTATAAGGCTGAATTTGAACTCAGATCTTCCTGACTCCAGGCCCAGTGCTCTTAACCACGGAATCACAACTGCCTCTGGATACTGATTCCAAACTATTAGGTGCAAGTTTTTGTTTTTGCTTTTGTTTTAAAGGATGGTGACCATGTTTGTAGGCAGTAGGGAAATAGAAAATGAAGAGATATCTCAAATTAGACTTAAAGAGTATGATTGTAAAGCCAAGCTCCCAGAAGAGACAAAAGGAGAATCAAGGAGACTGGCCTCAGGAGGAAAGAGAGTCAAAAATAGGAAATAATGTCTAAGGGATGAGGTATAGATCTGGAGGAAAGAGGAAGCACCATAAATGGCCTCCAAAACAGGGTCATCTACTAAGAGGAATACATCTCTTTGCCAGGTAACCCCATCCTTCAGTAATCTGAATCATGAATCATAAACTCAGTGTAAAACTAACACAAGTCACACTGAGAATTTCCAGGATTATTAGAGACTTGGAGACAGCACAGGAAAAAAAAAATGCTGACTGGAGTAAGATGATCTGAATTTATATATATTTATATCCATGTCTTATATACACATGTATACTATCCATACTACATATAATATGTATACTATGAATACTATATATGTATACTATTGTGAGTTTCAAAATTTTGGGGGTGGGGATGGACTGCATCCCCCAATCCTATACTAAGTGGACCAATCCTGTACTAGGGAGGGGCCACGCCCCCCACTTCCCAGCATGTGATTAGCCTATATAAGGACCAATCCCGTGCCTACGGAGGGGCACCCGCTCTCTCCCTCTCCCCAATTCCCTCAGCAGTTTTCTTTTTAGCTTTTTTTCTCACTGTGTATACAAATATATGCATATATGATCTGAAGTTCCTTAGGTAATTTGATTATTCCTCCTCCTCCTCCTCCTTCTTGATCTTCTGTGTCTAACCCCTACCCCCTGCTTTCTCACCTTTTACTCAGGGTGACTGAGCCATGCTATAGAAAATCTTAAAACCCAAGATTGCATATATTACGCATTTATACTTCATAATCCCTTTTAGGCCCTAAATATTGCTTCAAATTTTGGTAGATCTGTGGTTGCTCTCTCTGATTCTACAGATGCTGCTGCCCGTTTCAAACATTCCAAACCTGCATAGTTCTGTTTTATGTCCATACAACTTACATAGGGAATACAAACAAGAAACTGGAAGCATTCCTTTACTTCTGATGCTATATTTAAAGTCAGAGAAGTTAAATTCTCTACAGCTTACAATCTGTGTGTCTTTGGACAAGGCACTTAACTTCTCTGTGCCTTAGTCTCCTTATTTATAAAACAAAGGAACTGATAACCTCTGAGGTTCCATCTCTAAAACTGACTCCACAATAATATTCCAAAATCTCAGCAGTATCGATGTATTTCTGCTCATCTTTGTCTCTAATAAAATTATTATTGTTTTTAAAAGTGTCTTCTTTCCTGCACAGCATTCATTTTGAGAAATGACCAGAAGCCTACAGTCTTGTTACAGTCCTCTGGCAGAAGCGAGTCCCTCCTAAAGGGATGGAGTGTGTTCCCCTATTGACCCTTGCTTCCTACAACTGGGCTCACAGTGCCATACTCCCCCATTGTAGCTGTGGCTGTCAACAGGTTAAGTCCTTGTCTAGGAAAGGCCAAGGGGCAAGCTAGAGACCTGGGAAAACAATCCCTTAATGAGTTTGGATGCTGAGATTAGCATGTAAAACAATGGGAATCAGTTCAATGCAAAGTTTGATTGTAAGAAATGGGAAAGAGGAAGAAAGGGAGAGAGAGGAAAGGGAGACCCAACATACAACTCAGGCATACACACTAGTATAGAGTATGACTCTTGTGAGAGTGGCCCTGCATTGGGGCTGGAGAGGGGGGTGGGCACAGAGAAATGGGTCCATTCAGCAGGAATTGAAAAGATGTGCTCCCAAGCACCCTTCTGAGAGTGGGGTTCTGATCCTCTGATTTTGGGTGCCCTCCCCCATTAGCTGCATATCAGGTTTCAAGGAAAAATATAATTTTGGCAGTTTGTTATTGAAGAAAAACAAGGTATCATAGGAAAGATATTATTTGGGAGTCACATCTGTACTAACCTTCAAAAAATATTATTGTCAGCTTTTTTCCATGAGGATGTTCTATAAGCTTACAACCAGAGGGGAGACCATTAGGCCAAATCTTATAACAATGGTTTCCATTCATACATTCTATAAGCTATAGCCTCCTTTAAAGAGAGTCTGTCATAGTGGTCTTAAGACCACTAAGTCAATCTTTCTTTAGAAAATGTATTTATTTATTTATTTAGAATATTTTTCCATGGTTACAAGATCCATAGTTTTTCACACCCCTCTTCCATCCCTGGCCCAGAGATGACAAGCAATTCCACTGAGTTATCTGTGTTATTCACATTTGCAATAGAGTGATATTTTAATGGCAAAACTCTGATCATATCTGCATCACACTACATGATGGAACATATATTTTTCTTCTGCATTTCTGTTCCCACAGTCCTTTCTCAAGATGTGGATAGCGTTTGTTCTTTCTCATAAGTTCCTCTGGTGGGGGCAGCTGGGTAGCTCATTAGATTGAGAGTCAGGCCTAGGTCCTGGGTTCAAATCTGGCCTCAGACACTTCCCAGCTGTGTGACCCTGGGCATGTCACTTGACCCCCATTGCCCAGCCCTTACCACTCTTCTGCCTTGGAGACAATACACAGTATTGACTCCAAGATGGAAGGTAAGGGTTTAAAAAAAATAAGTTCTTCTGGATTGTCCTGTACCATTGCATTGCTGCTGGTAGAAAAGTCTATTCCATTCAATTGTGCCACAGCGTATCAGTCTCTATGTACAATGTTCTCCTGATTCTGTTCCTTTCACTCTGCATCAGTTCCTAGAGGATGTTCCAGTTCACATAAAAATTGTCCAGTTCATTATTCTTTATAGCATGATAGTATTCCATCACCAACATATACCACAATTTGTTCAGCCATTCCCCAATCGAAAGGCATCCCCTCATTTTCCAAATTTTTGCCACCACAAAAAGCATGGCTATAAATATTTTTGTACATTTTACTGTATTATCTTTGGGTTACAAAGCCAGAAGTGGTATGGCTGAATTAAAGGGCAGACAGTCTTTTAAAGCCCTCTGTGAATAATTCCAAATTGCCTTCCAGAATGGTTGGATCAATTCACAACTCTACCAGCAATTCATTAACATTCCAATTTTGCCACATCCCCTCCAACATGTATCACTTTCCTTTACTGCCATATTGGCCAATCTGCTAGATGTGAGGTGGTACCTCAGAGTTGTTTTGATTTGCATTTCTCTAATCAGGAGGGATTTAGAACACTTTTTCATGTGCTTATTGATAATTTTGATTTCTTCATATGAATACTGCCTATTCATTTCCCTTGACCATTTGTCTATTGGGGAATGGCTTGATTTTTTTTGTAAATTTGACTTAATTCTTTATTTATTTGGAAAAGTAAGCCTTTGTCAGAGAGTTTTGTTATAAAAAAATTTCCCCAGTTTGTTGCTTTCCTTCTAATTTTGGTTGCATTGGTTCTATCTGTATAAAACCTTTTTAATTTGATATAATCAACACCAAGACACCTACTTATACTCATTTCTGTTTAGCAATCCTTCCATGCATGACTCATTGATTTACATCAAATTCCTTGTGACACCTATTCTCCAAGCCTACTCTTGTCTAAAGAACCCAACTCAACCACTGACTACCTTATTCCTCAGGCTCAGCAAAAAAACTGGCATCCTACTTTAATAAGAAGATCAAAGGCATCTAGCAAGAGTTTCTTCAACTCCTATATTCATTTTCACTGCATTCACTGTCTTTATTTTTATAAACCATAGCTTCCAAAAAGAAAAATAGAGGGAGGGGGAGAGGGAAAGACAAAATACCAGCCTCCATGTTATAGCCTCAATTACTTTCATGAGGCAACATGTGGATATTTCATACTATACTGCTTTTTACATAGATCAGCTGTCACTCAGAATTCACTAGCACCATTTTTAAACCATATTATAATTCATGATACACTGCTATTTTATGTGACATCTACTAGATAAATGTGGTGAAAAAATAGACATTTTGTACCAATTTCTTAAATTATTATTATTATTACTATTAGAGAAGCACAAAGAGGAAATGTCACTTTTCCCACTTCATTTTAGTTTTCTATTGTGATTCTCTTAATGCGGTCAGAGCTATGTTCAGAAAGCTAGTTCAATTACCTTAGTACTTACCATTAAATTGGAAATGATGGGCTTTCCAAAGAAATCATCTATTTTGTAGGACTGAAGAGTGTGGGCATATATAGAACAAATCACTATGTTGATTGCTAAATTTCCCACTTTTTCAGAGCCACTGTAAATAAAAAAGCCAATGAAGATCTTTGATAATTAATGAATTTTTAAAGGTAACTGTAATGACAATAACTAGATTTCTTTAGTCACCAAACCAAAGTGCTTCTTTGCAAGTACATTAGGTTTCATAACTATGAATGTCTGTGTGATAATTACAAAAACAAAACAAAAGACAAATCTAAGAGTCTCTACAAGGGATGATAGAAATTTCCTTCAATAACCCACCTAATTGGGAATGGGTGTTCAGGGGGCAGCTAAGTGCCTGAGTGAAAGGCTTAGAGACTGGTGGTTGTGGGTTCAAATCCACAGACACTTCCTAGTTGTGTGACCCCAGGCAAGTCATTAAATCCTATTCTCTAGCCCTTACTCCTCTTCTACCTTGGAACCAATACACAGTATTGATTCTAAGATGAAAGGTAAGGATTTTTAACAATAATAAGAATAATAATCTACCTAATTAAGATCTATAGCAAAAGCCTTTCGTGGATGAGATAAGGGTGAAAGTGGGAATAAAAGCTGATGCCTGTCAGGTGATGGAAAAATCCTATAGTATCTTTTTTTTGTAAGAGAGAACTCAGGAGAAATTGAGACATCTAAAAATTTTGAGGAGATTTGGAGATGACAGATAGAAATAAGTAAAGAGGAAGGAAGGATTGTCAAGAAGTAGGCAATTTGGTAGAACCCATTAAGGATCAGGGTCTAGGTATCATAGCAAAAAACTAGAACTAAAATGAATGCCTATTGTTTGGGGAAAGGCTAAACAAATTGCTGTATCTGGATGTGAAGGATTATCATTGCACCATAAAAAATGAAGACTTTAAGGAATTCAGAGAAACTTGAGGAGATTCACATAAAATGATGAAGAGAAGAACCAGGAAAGCAGAAACAGGAGAAAGATACACATCATTCTTTGTTAGCAATGTGTTGTAGTCTATATATGGTCATCATGGACCTCTGTATTGCTGACCTACAATTAATTTTTCAGAGACTATTAGTTTTCATGGCACAAAGTCATATGGCACCACCAGAAAAATACTGGTATTTAAAAAGATCAGCTTTTGTTTCAGGGAGAATCTTGGGGGCATTAAGTGTTTCACAGCTTCACAGACAATCCATTCAATCTATTTGTCTCTGTGCCCCAACTCTCATCCCTCTCCAGTGCATCCTCCACACAGCTTCCAAAGTTTATTTTCTTAAATGCAGATTTAATGATTTCTCTCTCTGTCTCTGTCTCTGTCTCTGTCTCTCTCTCAAAAAACTCCAATGGTTCTCAGCTAACTCTGTGAACAAATATTAAACTCCTTTGTCATTTAAAGCCCTCCATAACCTGGCACCATACTACCTTTCCAAAATTATCACACAGTACTCTCCTTCATAGACATTATGACTGATCTTACTATTCCTCAGAGATACCACTTCTTACTTTTGTAAGGTTCTGCCTTGTGCCTGGAATGAACTCTATTCAATTCTATCTCTGAATTCCTTAATCTTCATTTCTTTTGGTACAGTATTATTACTTCACATTCAGATACAACAATCTGTTCAGCCATTCCCCAAATGATGGGGATCTGGTTCATTTCTAGGATTTTGCTATGATAACTATGCTCTAATGCCTGTTGAATTCTGTTATACCGCCTACCTTTCTCCAATCCCTCCTTTCTCTTTATTGGCCTCCACCTAGAATTTCCTAATTTCCTCAGATATTTCTGATGCCTCAGTTTCTCCTGAGTCCCTATTTTCCTTTAAATGCCAGATGAAGCACCATCTTTTATATAAAGCCTTTCTTGTCTCCCCAGCTGTTAGTGCTTTCCCTCCAAATTGTCTTGTCTCTATTTTGTACATATTTATAATGCACATATTGCCTGCTCCTTGAGGATAGGAACTGTTTCAATTTTGTCTTTGTATGTGCTTAGCACAATGCCTGTCATATTGAATGCATTTAACAAATGAGTGCTGGTTAATTAAAAAGTTAAAATTGTCCAAAAATGGAATAGAATTAATTATGAGTCCACACCAAGTCACTAGAGAAATTCAAATAGTGGCTAAATGTCCACTTACTGGGGATTTTGTTAAGAACATTCATTCAACCAACAGGGTGTTGGACTAGATGACCTTACTACTTGGCCTCCGCTACTCCTAGCCCCACTTTCCTATCTAACTTCCACACAGCTAACAAAATAATCTTCCTAAAGTTCACGTTGAACTATGTCACTACCCAGCTCACAAACTTTCAGCAACTCCCCAATGCCATTTAGATAAAGTGTCATCTTTAGCCTGGCATTTAAAGCATTCTGTGATATGACTACCACCTACTTTTTAGCTCCCTATCTCCCCTACTATAAAATGCAATCTTTATTGTAGCATTTAAAGCTTTCTACAATATGGCTACCACCTACTCCAACCTTATTTATATTGTTTCCCTTCTTCAAATCTACATTCCAACCCAAATGGATGACTAGCTGTTCCCCAAACTCAACATTCCATCTCTCATGTCCATGCTTTCACACAAGCTGTTTCTCTTGCCTAGGATGCACTGCCTATTCTCCTCCATCTCTTAGAAGTCTTCTCTTCTTTCAAGATCATGTCCTTCACGAAGTTTTTCTTTATTCCATCATGGCCAGTGGTTGGTATATTACTGTTTTCCACCTCCTTCTTATATGCTCTTCTGTATACATGTCATTACTCTTAGTAGAATGTAAACTCTTACAGGGCAGAGATTGTTTTATTTTTGTCTTTATATACTCAGCAGTTAGCACAATGCTTCACATACAATAAAACTTTTAATAAAGATGTATAATTATAGGGCAACTCAAAGGCTGGAATATTGATTTTTATATAAAAGAAAGGAATTTAAAATAAAAGTTTTTAACAGGAAGACAATAGCTTTATTAGGGTTCAACAAAATCTTCTCATTCTTGCCTTTGGCCACATTTGCATTAGCATTTTAGACTCAGAAAGGGTCTTGGAGTTGGGCATGGGGGCAAGTATAAGGGAACTGACTTAGGGAAAAGCAAGTTGATAATCAGGAATTGATTAGAATTGAAAGAGATGTTCTAATGCTATCATATAGGCATGGGTGAAGAACTATGGCTCTTTGCTTTTGTTAACTAGAGAGCTAAGAATGGTTTGTGTGTTTTTAAATTTTAAAATTTATAAACCTTTCTTAGCTTACTGTCCATACAAAGGCAGGCAGGGCTCTGAGCCATAATTTGCTAACTCCTGAGATAGAGAAATGAGAAAGGTCATAACAGAGCAATGGAATATAAGAAAATATGTTCCAAAAAAGATCAAATGCTTATAGGTATCTAAATTAACTACCTGGTATATATTCGAAAAGAGCCAAGATTCTGAGAGATGATAGGTCTCTCTTCTCTCTTAAGGAGAGAGAGCAGCCCATTAACTGGATATATGAGACATTGACTTTCTCCATAAAAATGCTGAAACTTAGTTTCTGGGATATAGGACAAAGAAACATGAAGATAGCCAGAAGAAGGCATGAATTAACACCTCATCTAAAACCCAATAGGAGACCGATATCTGGAATCCTGCAATGTAGGAAGAGAGTGAGAACAGGGAAGAACAGAGATATGGTGCCTAGCAAGGAGCTGGACCTTTGAGAACAACATGATGACATTACTGGAAGGCATCAGGTGACACTGTGCATCAGAGGTTTGAGTTTATCTTCATGGCCTTGTATTCCCTCATGTGTACTGCCAACATCAGTGAACACTAGGTCTAGGTACAAAGGACTTGGGTTCAAAACTGCTTTTATACTTACTACCAATATGACCTTGGGCAAATCTCTGGGCTTTTCAACTTAAAAAATAAAGGCAGAGGAAGCTGGGTAGCTCAGTAGATTGATAGCCAGGCCTAGAGACAGGAGTTCCTAGGATCAAATCTGGCTTCAGACACTTCCTAGTTCTGTGACCCTGGGCATGTAACACTTGTAATGTAAGAAAGAGAAATCCAGGAGATAACAATGGGAAGCAAAGCTGAAGGAGAGATCAGCTGAAGAGCAGCAGAGGAAGGGCAGAGAGAGAAGCTCCGTCTTCCAGCCTGGGAGGTGGAAGAAGAAAGGAAGTTTTCCTCGAAGATGACAAAGAGCCCATCTGTATGGGACATGTTATTCCTTCTGGGGCCCAAAAACACCTCCACTAAGACTCTTCAAGAACAGTTACCAGAATTCTAAAGGGGTTTTGGATTTGGACTCACACTGGCCAGAGCCATTCAGATCTTTCCTTGAGATTTCTCTCTCTCTCCCTGAGATTTCTCTCTTCCTGACCTGTTCCTAGACTCCTGAATTAAAAACTAGTTAGCTAAGGAACAGAGATCAACCAGCAGCTGGCCAGAGTGAACCCTGAGAACTTGGGGGTATAGCCTGCCAGAGGGGACCAGTGTTAGGGTTTCCTACTCCCCACTTTCCTTGCCTATCTTTCTTTCCCTGTGTGAACTCAAATAAATTCTTTACTACTTTAGAATTAGGTCTGGTTGGTTACTGATGCTAGGAAAGGGGACAGAAGATTTGGGGAGAATCACATCTCTCCCCAAAGGGTAAAGTTAGCTCAGGATCCCAGGGATCCAAACTGCCTAACCCAAGGAACAACATCTCTCCTTGATAGTGGGGTAACTCCAGGTTTCTGAAGGGAAGTGACAGTGGGTATCCTTAAGGAGACCAGAGGTAGAAGAATCCATCCTGCCTCTCAACAATAGCTGGGACCAAAGGGGAGGCAGTGGGTCATATTACCAAAGCTAATCCCTCCAGTTCTTGTCCTCCATCTCCCAGAACTATTCTCTAAGGAAACATATTCCTTCTGTAAGGGGGACATGACTTGGCTACTTCTCTCACAGAAAAAGAGAGGGGAAGAAGAATCTTCTCTCTCCCTCTCTCCCCATTTCCCTCTCTCCTTCCATTTCCTCTGTTCCCCCTCTCAATTATCCTTCCCTCTCAGTCCTTCTATTACACCCCCATTGCCTAGCCCTTACTACTCTTCTGCCTAGGAACCAATACATAGTAGTACAGAGTATGTATTGGTTCTAAGGCAGAAGGTAATGTTTTCTTTTTTTGATGAATAAAGAAAAAGAAATTAGGATAAATTATATGAAATTCTTTCTACCTCTAAATCTATCATCCTCAGATCCAGCAATGTCTAATTGTCTGTCCCTCACTTGTCATCTCACAAGTACTAACTCTTCTTTTTGATGATAGAGTTATGTTTTGAGAGAAAGCTATAGACTTATGGGAGGGATGTTTTACTGCTATTTTTCTTATTTTGCTATTTCATTAAATAACTTTAATTTAAACTTATTGCATCCTCTGGTTGACTAGTAAAATTAAATATATTAATTGAAGTTCACAGACTATGGTTTTTAGTACTCACAGGGTACTCTAACCTGAATATGAGGATGGAGTATTTCTTGGGCTCACATTTAAGACAGGATGATTCAAGTGCTCTGTAATTGTTGAATTATGTCCCTTTCTAAGGGACATAATTCCTCCTCAAGGATTCTGATTCTGTGGCTCAGGTTAAATAGAGAAATGAAACTAGTCAAAACTAGTCAAATAAAATGATATTTAAAATTAATAGTGGCATGATACATTGTGGGTTTAGATATTGAAGAACCTAGACTATGTTTAAATATAATTCAGAGCCCTGTAAAAAGAAATGTAGCAAATGATATGCAGAGTAAACCATCATTTGAATGAACACTGTCTTTGCTGTTTTCTTCTGAAATAGGACCGCAGAATTTTTTCACACTTCAAGACAGTTTCTGTGCTCTGAAGAAGAGAATTCTGTAGTCAAATTAAGTCAATTCTGCAGCTGTAATAATGTGGCACCATCAATAGCCCAACACTCATGGAATCCCTCATTGATTGCAGAAAACTAGAAGCCATGGCTACTGATGATGCTTGGACCATTTGTACAATTTGTGTAACAAATTGCTTCATTTGTTTAATTCTTTCTGCTCACCTTAGACACTGAAAGAAGCATACCATGTATTTAGGTTCTATATGTAAGAACAGTGAGGTAACAGAATAAGATAAGAAAGAGGAACAGAGAACTTGCTAAATAATTCTGTGTGATATGCCATCCAAAGAATTCAGAGTGATAAGATTCCTCCTTTAACCACACCTCCTGATTTTGTGTCTCCTACTTCCTTACTCTTACTGAAGCAGCTCTGTACTCATCATACACTCCACTACCTTTACCTTCAATGCCCACTTCTGGGTTGTCTTGACTTGATGCCCAGCCTGACCACCAAGATCAGTCATTCAGTGATTATTCCTAACAGAGATTTCCTGTAGAAGGTAACAAAACCATGTTGAATGAATCTATCACACATTTTTATTAACTAAACTCAATGCCTTCATCATTACTATTCTATAGTCCTTTCATTTTTCTCTTGTTGGCTTCCCATTATGTTACCTACAGGGGTTCTTTCAAATCTTTTCCATTCTCTTTAAGTTCCTATTCAATACCATCCCCTAGCTGATGTCAAGCTTTTAATTCATTTGAGATGATCAGTAAGAAAGGATTTCAGCTCTCTCAACTACCCTTGTCTTCGTATCAAAATTTCTCTTGCTATCAAAATTGACTTAGAATCAATTCTAAAAGAGAAGGTAAGAGTTTAAAGAACATTTTTAAAAGAACTTTAGAAATCTAGAGTGAAGAAAGGATTGGACACCCAAAATTTATTATATCCCACGTCCATAGTAACTGATTTAAGTTTCTATGATACCCTCCTGGAAGATACTGGCAACTTAATTCATGGAAATGCTAAACATTAGCTTTAGAAAAGATCTCAAGGGCCATCTAGTCCAACCTGAAAAAGAATTCCTTCTAAAACTTGTTGACATTTATTTATCAATTCTTTCCTCCTTTATCTTAAATGAAGTATTTTTATGAAGTATTCTGGATCCTGTGCCTTCTCAATTTCTTTGAGGCCTTGAGAAATTATTATTCATGATTTTTGCAATTAGCCCCTTTCCACTGATTCTCCTTTACATATGAAACCAGCATTTATTAAGCACCTACTATGTACCAGGTACCATTCTCCAGACCGAGAAATACAAAGACAAAGAATGAAACAATCTTGATCCTCAAGAAAAGTATACTTTATCAAGTATACTTTGTCACGTTTATACATAACCTTGCTTTCCCTGGGTCTATTTCCTCATCTGTAAAAAAAGAGTTTGAACTAGATGACCATTAGAGTACTTAGAGTACTTCCAGCTATAGATCTAGAACCTTTGATCCTATGTATTAGTATACTCTGAAAGTCTTCAAAGTAAATTTGAAGTCTAAAAGACTTAGAGTCATACTGTGACTCTACCTATGCAATCTCAGGCACATTATTTGTCTTTTCTGGGCTTTCTGTCTTATAATCAAGACTATGTATTGGTTAGAAGGCAGAAGAGTGGTAAGGGTCAAGCAATAGGAGTTAAGTGACATGTCCATGGTCACACAGCTGAGAAGTGTCTGGGATCACATTTGAACCCAGGACCTCTAATTTCAATCCACTGAGCCCCCTAGCTGCCCCTTAGTACTTAATTTTATCATATGTTCAGTATAGTGAGGGTTTTGAGCTCTGTGGTGCCTTTCACTTGTGGATTCTCATATGAAGGTTGTTTAATATTTACTTCTGTTTCTCCCAGCCTTACTTTTAGTGCTTTGGCTAAAGATTCTATAGCATACTTTAAAAAAAACAAATGAAAAAATATAATAAAGTCCTGTGTGAACTTAAGAATCATTATTAATCACTGATAATAAAGGGTTTTTTATACATACATCTTCACAGGAAGATTCTTCACAGTGTTGTGAGAGAGTAGATGGACAAAATGGGGTCAGTTATTAACTCTGAAAAACACTGACTGTGTGAACCTGGGTAATTCACTTATTCTCTCATTGCTTTAGGAACCTCTCTTAGAAAATATGTTGCAATAAAGTTATCAACCAGCATTGGTAAAAGGAGTTCCCTCACCTAAGAGTTCCCTAAACCAGTGCCATATCTATCCCTTGCACACTACACTAGCACTTTCTACAGATGGACTGGACTCATGACTACTTAAGCTAACATTTGACATCTGTTTGTTTCTTCTCAGGAAATCCCATTTCACTTAGCTGATTCCCTGACTGGGGTGTGTGTGTGTGTGTGTGTGTGTGTGTGTGTGTGTGTGTGTGTGTGTTTTCTTTTAACATTTGATTTGAGGGCATCTAGGTGAATTAGTGGATTGAGAGCCAGATCTGAAGATTGGGAAGTCCTGGGTTCAAATTTGACCTTAGACACTTCCTAGCTGTGTTACTCTGGGCAAGTCACTTAACCCCTATTGTCTAGCCCTTTCCCATAATACGTAGTATTGATTCTAAGATGGAGGGGTTTCCCAAAAAAAAGCATTCAGTATAACCACTAGATATCACTCTGATGAGCAGCTCTTCTCACTCCCATTCCCAACAGGACTGGGACAGAAACAGAATCTTCCCAAAAAGTTCCAATTTCAATCCATTGTGGCTGTCTTACATCAAGATTTTAGCCTCTAGTCTCTGCTCTTAACACTTCTTTTTCTCTCCTTTCTCCTGAAATAGGAGCTGGGGTGAGGGGAACTTATACAAGTACTTTACTAAGTCACCTACAGTTACAAACACAATGAAAGACTGGTTCACTCAACTCAAAGGGCACAGAAAAAAGGCCACTCTTGATTTTGTGGATTTTGCCTTTGGGGAAATTTATCAGATTATGAATTTTAAAACTTTAAAAATCAGCAGTTCATTGTTCCCAGGCAGTACATAGACCCAAACACTGGGGAGAGGGCGGGGGAGTAGTTTCCAGTTAGTTATAATCTATATTTCAAAAAATACCTTGAGTCTTGCTTGTGTATGAGATACGTTTACCATTATTGAAAACATACTCAGCACAATAGAAATCAGTCTTTATTTTTTATCTAGAGAAACCAAGCTAAACAAAATTACCAGTTAATAGTAAAACTCAGAGTAAAGGGAACAAGAAATTTGGGGTTTAAATCTCTCTCTGAAAGGACAGAAAAAGGGAAAGGGGGAAGATAAAGGAAAGGAGGTGGGGGGGGACTCTTTTCCAGCTATTTGGACTCACAAGGGAGAGTAGAAGAGGGAGGGGAGAAGGCCACTACTGAAGGGTTCACCTTCCCCTCTCCCTTGGTGGGCCACAATGCTGACCATGGGGGGGGGGGGGGTCAGATCCTCTGGATCTCATCAGCTCTCTTTCCTCTTATTGCTTCCAACTATGGCTATGGTCACTGATGAATTAAAATGTGGCAGCCTCTCTTATACTTCCTTTCTCTCTCCAGCTTTTCAGCACCCAGCATTCTCATTTATTTGTTTACTGGAAAGGGTCAGAAAAGGAGGCATATAATTTCCCATATCAGTCCCAAAATATAATGACCTTCTATTTTTTTTCCTGAACCAGACAAAGATGCAATATTACAAGGACCAGAATACTGCTCCTAGTCCTTAGTAGGGAAAGAAAACATCCCACATAATTGTATGTGTGTACATATATACACAAACCTATACCTATACATATATACAGAGACATACATTCAATTTTAAATAATTCAACAATAAATTGGTGAATAGAAACTGGAAATGTCATAAGTTCTCAACCGAATTCCCAGTCTACATTTAATACAGTTAACCTTCACCAGAGATACAGACATTAACATGGATAACCAAATTTTTTTTTTAAATTTGCTCATCTGGATCATAAATCGGGCTTGATTCTGGCTGCAAAATTCCCTGCTACCCAACACCTTGACCAAATTCTAGAGAAGAGTTGCTCCCTGGCTGTACAGATAATCAACAATGAGGGTCAGCAGGAATTGACCAAAAATCTACATTCCTGTGGGGCATAATGGCAACCATAAATGGATGCTAGTGTTATGCTATCAAAATAATCTCCCATGCTTGTTCTTTTTCAGTAAAGAACATTTAATGAACATCCAAGCCCAGCTCACCTCTAGGCTCATTGAACCATTTCATTACCTCACCCACATTAGTTATGTCAATGTGGAATCTAAAAGTCCCCAAACTTGTAGCTTAGAAAGATTTAGTGATTCCTCAGTTTTTTATTTAACTTGGAGGTGAAAGTCTTGGGCTTGAGCCTGTTCCTATGAGAATCCACAATCCACTTCAGATGAGGGCTAAGCCCAAGCCCAAGTCACCATCTCAAGTGGATTGTGGATTCTCATAGGAACAGGCTCAAGCCCAAGACTTTCACCTCCAAGTTAAATAAAAAACTGGGGAATCACTAAATCTTTCTAAGCTACAAGTTTGGGGACTTCTAGATTCCACGCTGACACTTATAATATAAAAATACTATACTACTAAAAGCAGCATAATACCATATTACTTACTCTTATGTCTAATAATATACCTATAGTAATCAACATTGCATAGTACAGAAGCTGTCACTTTGGGACAAATCATGAAGATTTAATAATGAAGATTGTCCATGAGTAGGGCTCCTTCCCAGAGAACAGAGAGAGGATCAGGATCAGGAACCAAACAAGCCTGGATATTAGTTATGGGGCAGCTTCTAAGTTTGCATTAGCTTGAGGGAAAGTGACAAAATTCTATCCCTGGAATGGAAAAGAGGACTAGAGCCCTTAGCCTTGATGGTAGAGAATGAAAGAGACTTGAGCCAAGACAGCACCCCAAAAGAGAATCTCCTACTGAGTTTTTCTATTGTGACTTAATACTGTTTGAAATACTGTGGATGACCTTAGATTCTTCAATGTCTAGAAACTCAGAAATGCACAAAAATTGCATTGCATAGTAGTAACATATTTTATCTTTTAACATAACAAATTCACACAATTTCTTTTTTTTTAAGTAAAATAAGTAAAAAGTTAAAGTTTGCAAAAGAATGAGAAAGCCAGGAGATGACACACAAAGCCTAGAAATGTAGAAATATCTTCAAAAGTTTGGTAACTCATAAATACATATTAGGCATTATAAGCACCCCTTAAAGGAAAAAAGATTCTGATTTCTCTGATACAAAGACAGAGCTGAAAAATTTCATATGGATCTTCCAGACTGTGGAGTCACTGCACCTGTGGAAGGGATGCTCATGCTCTAGGAAAATCTACCTAAAAATTTAAAAGTATGATTAAAGTAGAGTTGGAAGAAACCTCATCTATTCCCACCTTGTCATTTGACAAATGAGGAAAGTAAGGTCCAAGCAGGTTAGGGGACTATCTAAGGCCACGTGGATAATAAATATAAAAGGCAAAAACTGAATGGAGCTTTTCTGAATAGTATTTTGCCCACTGTCCTTGACCAATGCTAAATGACTAGTATAGAAACAATGACTGGAGATAAGCTTGACCATATGCTTCAGAATTTTCTGACACTACTTAATACACCTTTTTAAGGGGATCAGTGAAAAGAGTGCCAGACCTGGAGTCAGGGTGACCCATGTTCAAATCAACCTCAGACACTTACTATTTTTGTGACCCTGGGCAAGTCCCTTAATTTCTATTTGCCTCAGTTTCCTCATCTTAAAATTGAAATAATCAAAACATTTATCTTCCCCCGTTGCTATAAGGATAAAATGAGATAATATTTCCAAAGCTCTTAGCAGAGGGTCTGGCACATAGTAAGCTCTATTAAATGATAGTAGTTATTAACTTAGTAAGTACTATGTAAATGTCTTAATATAACATTTATGTTGTAAATGTTACAATGTCATTATTACTATAAGTAGATGCTCGAGGGTCTTTCTTTTCAATAGATGCCCACTTTCACTGAAAAATACATGATTTTAACAAAAAGTTAAGGCTATCCTTATAATCATATGCCACTATCAGGAAAGTGTGCAAAAGCATAATACCTTCTCTAGTTCTGACAGTAAGTAAAATAGATCGGTCTGACACCAAACAATCAAGCTGTAGCCATATGGAATTTCCAACTCCTTTTTCCAAACACCCAATAATTATGAGGAGCGATATTTCTTATCACAGCAGGAGGGAAAAGATACTGATATGAGATTCTTTCTAATTCTGGCCAGTCTGAAACAGTTTAGTTTGGATAAGGATTCAAAAGTCTGAGGGCTTCTCATAACCTCAGTAGTAATCACATTGCCCCTGAATTGTTGTTGGGTTTTTTTTTGGGGGGGGGTGCTTCAATTCATAGATGAAAGGAATTCTACCAGTAGCAGTTCTTCATAATTGGACCTGAGATTGGAGCTAGGGAAAAAAATATTTTAATAGGCTTCTAATAGTTCTCTTAGTACAGTAGAAAGAGTCCTAGATTTGGAATAAGAAGACCCAAGTTAAAAACTAGCTTCTGTCACTTACTATGTCATTTGGGGCAAGCCACTTAATGTTCCCATAACTCTGTTTCCTCATCTGCAAAATAAGGAGAATGGACTTGATGACTCTGTGAGTACTTTAGGCTCTGAATCTAATTTAATTGAATTTATAAGAAAATTTGTAGGTTTTCATTATCTTCAAATTTAAATTCTAATTCTCTATCTTTAAAGTCTGTTGTGAATCAATATCATTGGCCTAACCTGCCATTTCAAAAGGCTGTATTTTGGGGATTCTTTACAAATGGGATTCTAGAAATAGTTATGGGGAGTATAAAAATCTAAGTAATTACATGAGAGGTGCTGGGGAATACTAAGAGGTGAGACTTCTGGTTGGCACTGAGTCCTAGAATGGGACAATGAGCCAGTTTTGCCATGGGCTCATCTATTGGGAAATAACACTGTTTTACATGGCTCTGAACCATCACTCTCAAACTTAAACTATTTTGAGATCATTTATTTGGTATATGAGTAGTCATTGACTTTTAGACTAATTCTTGCCAATATACTGCTGCTTCTCTAAGAAAATGACACTGGGGTTAATGCACAGCATTTGAGAGATCCTAAAAGTTCTAAACATTCTTTTTTTTTTTTAATCTTTATTTTCTGCCTTAGAATCAAATAGTGCAAAGGGCTAGGCAACGGGAATTAAGTGACTTGCTCACATTCACACAGTTAGAAAGTATCTGAGGCAGATTTGTTGTAGGTCTGGCTCTCAATCTACTGCACCAACTAGCTGCCCTCTCATCTTACACATTCTTTAACGTGTTTTAATACAGATGCCTGAAGGAACTGACAAGTCATTATGAAATCATAGAATCAGAGCTGGAAGGAACCTTAATAGTCATTAGGTCCAAACTTCCCTTCAATGTATTAGTTAGACAAATGATTCAATTTTAAAATATAAACCATGGGATTACATTGATAACAAGAAGACCTCTAGTCTTGCACAAATAATCAACAGCTTATGGAGTAGACACAGTCATTTTCTGACAAATCAGTAAGGTTTAATAATGAAGATGATCCATGAGTAGGGATCCCTCCCAGAAACCAGAGAGAGCATCAGAATCAGGAACCAGATAAGTCTGGGTGTTAGTTTGGGGTAGCTTCCAGGTTCATGTGGGCTTGGGGAAAAGTGACATCCCTAGAGGGAAAGGAGGCTTTGATGATGGAGAATGAAAGAGACTGGAGCCAGAACAGCACCCCAAAAGAGATCCTCAGGCTAAACTTTTCTATTGTGGGCTACTATTGTTCTGGATGCAATGGATGATCTTTGGCTTCTTTAGTATATAACAGAGTTCTAAAGTGCTCCATAGCACCCTTAGATGACTCTGGAAGAGAGAATAAGACTGAGGACTTTGTGGAATTCTGCCTTACTTAAATCCTATTCACCCACAAGTGAGGGCATCACCCCATGATGTCATTGGTCTTTTTCAAAGGGATAAACAATAATAATACTGTTCACTGCACCCTAATAATAAGGGATTGGGAGAGGAGCTCTGGAAACTGGATGTACATTCCCAAGACCTAAATGGAATCAGGAGTGAATTTGTTAGTAAGACTGACTTGAAGATTCTTCAATTTTCTTTATTTTTTAAACCCTTACCTTCTATCTTAGAATCAAATAGGAAGTATCTGTCTGTTCCAAGGCAAAAGAACAATAAGGGTTAGGAAATTGGGGTTAAGTGACTCTCCCAGGGTTACACAGCTAGGAAGTATATGGGGTAAGATTTGAAGCCAGGAGCTCCTGACTCCAGGTCTAGATCTCTATCCACTGAGTCACCTAACTGCCCTGAAAGCTCATTATTCTAAGACAGACTTAGCTCAGGACAGTTCATGATGTAGTCTCAAAACAGAAAAATAACGAAAAACTAGCGCACCGTGTAAAATAAAAATTAGTTAACGATAAGAGATTTTTTAAAAAATATGACTAATTTCAACATATGTCTCTCCCATCTGCCTCCACAGTTATCACAGTATCAACACTGAGTACAAAAGATGATCTAGACAACCAGAAGAGTTCCATCAAACCAGGTCCTTAAAGGTTGGGCTTTGTTTTTGACGCAAGCCACAAATTCAAGCTTCAATTGCTTGAAACAACCAAATACTAAGGACTGCATCCTTGCCCTCTTAAAATGAAACCAGTTTGGCCTACATAAAACAGATGAAATTGCTATCACTTTCTTCCAGAGTTCTTGTTCAAACCAGGGATTCACTCCTGTGTTCTTCCCCCAGAAGTCAGAAAGGAAGAGAGAACACCCCTATGTTTCTTCTTTTTCCTTCTATCTCTTTGAAGAAATGTAGTCAGCACTTTTAAAAATGCAATCACTTTAAATCTACTTTTTTTAAAGATTTGATTTATGTTGATTGATTGGTTGATTGGTGCATCTGTGATGCCATATTAAGCACTGTAAAATGTAAAATGGATTATTTTGAATATATTAAATTGAAAAGGTTTTGTACAAATAAAGATAAAGTAGCCAAGATTAGAAGGAAAGTAATAAGTTGGGGAGGGGGGTTTATGTCAGTTTGTTAGATAGGGGTCTCATGCCTAAAACATATAGAGAACTTTGTCCAATATATAAAAATATGAGCAATTCTCCATTTGACAAACTGTCAAAAGATGTGAACAGAGTTTTTAATGAAGAAATCAAAACTACATATAACTGTGAAAAAATGCTCTAGAAAATTATTTATTAGAAAAATGCAACTCAAAACAACTCTGAGATATCATCTCATACCTATCAAATTGACTGAAATGATAAAAGGGCAAAGTGAAAAATGTTGGAAGGGATGTGGAAATTCTACTGTTGATAGAAATGCGCACTGATCCAACCATTTTGGAGGACAATCTGGAATTATGCCCAAAGAGTTATAAAACTGTGTATATCTTTTGACTCAGCAATACCACCATTGGGTTCATTTCCCAAGGTGATCAGGGAAAACAGACATGAAACTACATGTCTAAAATATTTATAGCAGCTCTCTTTGGGGTGGCAAAGAACTGGAAATTGAAGGGATGTCCATCATTTGGGTAATGGCTGAACAAATTGTGGTATTATGATGGTGATAGAATACTACTGTGCCATGAGAAATGATGAACAGGTTAATTTTGGGGAAATGTGGAAAGATCTGCATGAAATTATAAAGTGAAATGAGTAGGACCAAGAGAGCATTATATGTAGCAAACAAATATTATTTGCAGAATTAGTGGATGTCCTCCTCCAGAGAAAGAACTGAGAAGCAGAAATAAGAAAGACCTAGTTATAAATATATATATGCATATATATATATGTTTTTCAAATTATGTCTTCCCTAATGAGGGGAGAGGAGGGAAAGAATGAGTTAACAAATAAATACATTTAAATTTAAAATAAAAGTAGATGGCAATTCAAATTCGTGTCATTTCTGCTTACTGGAATGTGAGATGTGAGACCTTGTAAAAAAAAAGGTGAATAAACTTAGTAAGAAAGCAAATTTAAACAACTAAGGTTTTTTAAACCCAATTTGGACCTTGCCAGCATAAACCACTTGGAGGTCAAATCACATACATGACATACTAGAGTATATTAAAGGGATAAGTGAATAAAATTAGGTGCTAGCTTCCCCTAAGTTCCAAGCTAGTAAAAAGATGAAATGCAGAGATAGTTAAGCAAGAGTCTTAGTGACGACTGTTTAAAATTTATTCTTCCCTGTAAGACAGAGGCAGGGCTTCCCCTGGATTTGGAAAGAAAACCATACTTAAAAAAAGGGGGGGAGAGTCACTTAGAAATTGAAAGTCATGCTCCTAAGAGAAGTGAATTGAAAGAAAGGCCCAGTCCTGACTTTGCAGATTTGTTAAAAGAATTTTTATTTTAATTTTTTTAAGAGTGGAGAGGAGAATAGAAGAAAGAAGGTAAGAGAGGAAAAAAGAATCAACTGATCATTTTCATGCAATTTTTTAAAAGGAAGCTCCATTAAGGGAGAGAAGGAAAGGTCCTCCTCAGTCCATGCTAGAGGCCCCATAGTATCTGCCTTGCTCACCAGCATCACTTTGTTGTTATATATATGCAATGCCTATCAGAAGGTCAGGTGCCTCGCCCTACTTGCTTGATGTGCAGACACCCATTTACTCTCTGAGTTGTCTTGCTCATTCTAACCCATAGGCTCCCAGAGAGGCAGCAGCACAACTAATTGGTTACACTCAGATTTTCTCTCGAGGTCATATGAGTTATCGTGCTGAGAGAGAACAAATCCTTCTTATTCATACTTTTTATCTTAAGCCCCCACTGGTGAGCTTCCATTTATAAAAACCAAACAGTAATAATAATGATACTTTTCCATTTTAAACATAACCACTTTTCTTACCAATAAAACAAAGGGAATGACATCACTCATATATTAAAGCAAATGCATGAATTATAAAAAACATCACAATCCATACATAGTTCTGGGTCATACTATTCTGACATATTATCTCATCAACAATTCTCTAACTAGGTGTCTCTTTGCCCACAGTAGAGAGTGCCAGGGAAGGAGGAAGAAATTAGAGACTTGATTGACTTCCTTCAAGACTCAATTAAAACCCCACCTTCTTAGAGAAGCCTTTTCTACTTCTTTTTCATATAAGTGCCTTCCTTCTATGATTAACTCCAATTTATCTTGTATCTTGTTTGTGGACAGTTTTTCCTTGTTTTCCCCCCATTTGATTATGTTCTTTGAGGACATGGACTGTTTTTGCCTTTCTTTGTATCCCTATGTTTAGCAAAATGCTTGGTAATAATAGGAATTTAATAAGTGCTTGTTTTCTTGATTTGGCGACTCCATTTGCTGCTGATTTCTTTAAAATAAAACTCTGACAAAGCTGTTTTTTTGACACCCTGCCAAATCTTGCTCTTCTGTTATTCTTGAATTCCTTTACCACACCAGCCACAGTCTCTGCCAGTCTATTTCAATCATTTAAATCACAACCTCTGGATACTCAGTAACACAGATGCTCATATTTCACTTATGAGGTAACAACTCACCATATTTTCATATAAAATATAAATCACTTAATCATATCCCAGTCTCCAAATAGTTATTGAAGACTATTAGATATATTTTTTCCTTAAAAGAGATATCCAAATGAGCAGAGGGATCATAATGCCCTACAGCTCCCAGTTCTCAAAATGCTTCCCAATGACATTCTATGTCCTTAAGACTGTGTTTCATCAAATTTGTAAATTTTTGTTATCAACTATGGTCAACTTTTCATAAATAAAATTTATTTCTCTGGTCATTAAACCATCAAACAAGCATACAAATTAGTCACTGCAACCTTTACAAGGTGATTTAAGACTATTTTTTGCCACAACTAATTTCTTCTTACAAAACATTGAAATTTCATCTGAAAATCATCTTTCAGCATATATTTCAAAGATTTTTCATTAAAATAAAATTCATTTCCTATTCCTCCTAGGCTCATCTATGTTCATCTATGAAAATGATAATACTTTACCTAGTTTATCATTTCATTTACTTTTTTATTTATGAAAAAAAGGTATTTCTGAGAGCCCTAAACAATTTTATCTGAAATGGCAGTACCTTTAAAAAATAGTACCTCAACATTGTTAGGGTATAAATTTAGAAAATGTGAGTAGTGTCTTCTAAGTAAAGTAAATGGAAACCCGTGGAATATACTATGATACCTTAAAGAGCTTAAACAATATATTAAAATCAAGCTGCATGAAAAATCATTAAGTAACTATTACTTATATAATATATATATATATATATACTTTATAATCATACACTAGCCTATCTTTTAGGATCTATATCTAAAAGGAAAAAAATTAATGTTGCTTTGTGCCAATATGTTCACAGAGAAGGTTGGAGAAGGAAAGAGGCTTTACCTTTCACACATTTCTTATATATTTCAATGGATCAGTGATCTTGCCAATATGGGCACTCTTTCACAACTTAGCTGGGCCTTCTCATCTCAAGGGACTCTGCTCCATATCCTGACACAAATCATCTGAAGGGGATGTATTCAACATGCTAAGAGGCCTTCCTCTAAGACTTTCAACATTTGAAGGGCATCAGTTTAGCCCGTGAGCTGGCTGTTTCAGGACTTTAGCACATTTATTGTATGACTATGGGCAAGTCAAATAAATATTCGATACACTAAATAAACTTTAAGATGATCAAGTTATAGTGTAGGTTGGTTGACTTTCTTATCAGTGGAGGGAGTTTCTATCCAGAGAATTTCTTATACTAGAGGCATAAAACTAGCCTGATGGCTAGGAGTGCAGGCTAAAGTAAGTTAAAATGTAATTGTGAAATACATTTAACAAATTTAAAATATAATAAAATATGGATAATGTTATTTTGTGGTTTTCTAAGTCAATATGCAACTGCAGTAATCTATTTTTATTTGAGTTTGGCATCACTGTTCTACACTATTGAAATCTTATATCTAAAACAAAAAAACCTTAAATATATACCTATATGTGTGTATCTGTATCTTTTTTTGGTCTGGACCTATTATTTATGTATATAATATCTTATATGTATATGTAATGTACATATGATAAATATTGATATCTGATTGGAAATGTATTGTATAAATGCACATAGTTGTATATATGAATATATTTATGGATATTATACCATTTCTTATATACAAGTTATCATTGATAATATACTATATTCTATGTATATCGACTATATGTGCTTCCATTGTCCTTTGCATCACCTATAATTATGATTTTTTGGAGATTTATTTTATGATTTGCAGCTCCAGTGGCTCCCAGTTGCTTATAGTACAAATGTCTCTTTTTAGAATTCAGAACCAGCTTTTGATATCTAATCTAAGACTCCTTCGATGCCAAGATCATGTGCTGCTGTTTCAGAAACAATAAATTCAAACTCTAACACTTTACTTGTGAACATAGACAGGTGAGATATCATTCTTCTGTCCCTTGGTTTCTTCATCTATAAAATGAGGATAATAATATCCAGCTTATCTCACAGAGTTCTTGAGAATGTGGCTACATGAATGCAAGGTATTAGTAATTCTTATAAAAGTCACAATGAATTGGAGACATATTAATTATGCTGATGGAAAAGAACTCACTTATCATTCTTGAGCGCAATAACAGTCCCACTGTTGTATTTGAATCCCCAGTACCTAGTACATAGTAAGGATCAAATAAATGTTTATTGATTGATCCATTGGTCTATGATATGTTCACATCCCTTGTGACAGGCTGCCTTCAGTTTGCATACTCTCTAAAACATAAGCAGATGTGGCCTCTAACTTTAAGGAGATTGCATTCTAACACGGGCTACAAAGCAGTCATCTCCATTAAAAAATAAATAAATAAATAAATTTTTGAAAGATGTTATACTTGGGCAGAGTCTGGTAGAGTAGAAAACAGACTGAATTTAGAGTCAGTTGACCTGGATTGGAATCCTAGATCTTCCTCTTACTACTTATGGCACCTTGGGCTACTTTCTTGATCCCTCTAAAACTTGTTTTCCTCATCTATCAAAAAAGGACATTGACTACATAATGACTTCTCAGCCTTCTTCCAGATCTATGACCATTAAGAGAAAATAGTGTAAAAAGAGGAAAGGGTAAAATGCAATTGTATATGTCTTGCTATTAAAAAGTAGAAAAACCATGGACTGGGATGGAAATCCGGAGACCTGACTTCCTATCATTAGTTGGCTATGTTACTCTAGACAATAACAGTAACATAATTGATATTTATACAGGGCTTTAAGATATACAAAACACTTCATTAACATTGTCTCATTTGCTTCTCACCAGCATTCTTATATTATGTCCATTTTACCTATTGGGAAGTTGGGGTTCAGAGATGAGAAGTAATTTGCCAGTGATCAAAAAGCTTGTAAGTGTCTGAGGTAGGATTTGAACTCAAGAATCTCTAGACTCCAAAAATAATCTTTCACTCAAAATGAGGAACTTGGATTAGATGATCTCTAAAGTTCCTTCTAGTTCCAAATTCTACAAAAAGAAATTAAAATAATATAAATGAGTAAGGAACATTAACATTCATGATTTAGGTATTATAAAATTAATGAGTTGAGGTTGGGAAAGACTTACCCTTCCCATCATCTTGAGTAACTTGTACATTCACAAAGGGAGCAATTCTTTGTAGGATGATTTGAAATTTGTTGACCAACAGAACTAGGCTTAAGAAATGAATTTTATGGAACATATATTTGGTATTAACATAAAACCAGAATGAGTGAAGCAAACCTGATTCTCATTTGCCTGTATGTAGTGTGTGTGCATTGCACCTGAGCCCTTATAAAAAAAATTTAATAGCTTCTACTTTAAATTTAAGAAAGGTCTCATTAAAAAAAAGCTAAAACTGTCCTAAAACTTAAGCCCTTAAATGAGCTGAGAAGTTCATGCTCACAGTTGATCTATTTATATTTTTGAGCTGTTATGTTCCCATAGGAGACCACATTTTGTTTTGCAATTGTTGGCTGGCTCATAGACAACATGTCATACTGAACCCCAGGAACTATTTTCTGTCTTCCTCCAGCCCCTCGTTGCTTCCACCAACTCTGATCAGTGAGAAAGAGAATATTACTTAGGGGAGGAGATGCTGAATCTCCCAGACTTTGCCAGATGACATTGTTGCCCATTTATGTAATTTCTTTGGTTCTTAGCTCTAAAAATAAAAAGTACAAAAAATGTCCAGTTCAAGCTTTAGAAAACCCTCAGAATGGCAGAAACATTTGAATTTATTAGTTGGAGCACAAGAGAAAGCAAGAGAGAAAAAGAGATGGGTAAAGATTTAAATTCAATTCTTTTCTTCCATTGTGCAGGAATGCAGCATCAACAACCAGCAATTGAGAGAAGAGATACATCATTATACTTATTTATAGCATTAACTACTTTACATTCATCCACACAAGTGAAACTGTAAAAAAAAAAAATTATAAAGGGAGTGTGTGGTTCTTTCATTAGCTTGTCTGTAACGCTGGATTGGTCCATAAATTAATGTGTATAAGAGGACAGGGGGAAAAAAAGGATTCAAAGCTCTGCCGTCGTAATTACAGCTCTTTAAATATCAAAAGACACAAAGAAAGATTCCTTTTGAAAAGCCTACCAACTCTCTTGGCAAGACACTATTAATTACTTGCATAAATCTGCAGTTTGTACACCCAGAGTGTGGATGACATTACTACAGTACCCAGGCCTTTAACAGTCTCTATTGGATTCTGTTTCCTTCCACTTTTATTCATCAGACCAGCCCTCTGAAAACTGTTGTGCCCTATTAGGAGAGCCAGTAGAGAACAATTAGGACAACAGGTAGCTTACTACTCCCTACTCACAAGGGACGATCCTCCCAATTCAATTAAAGGAGCTGGATAAAGAAAATTATTAGATTAGGCTGGAGATTGCCATGAGTAGTAATAACATTGCCAGATGCAACCCAATTTAAAAACAAAAGTACAGCTTCAATAAACATATTTCTCAGAAACAACTATTATTAGAGAATAGAAAACAGAGAGGATATCTCTGATCTCATTTCACAGCTGAAACTCCAGAGGAAGACCGTGTACCATCCATATTAGTATGTCAGCTGAGAAAGATTATTGAAGACTTTCTGTTCCAGTCTGGCCCAAACTTTCTGTTATGAACTTCCACCACCTAGGAAAGTTAATAGAATTAAAATCTGGCCACTAGTCTGATATTTTTGCGATAAATGCAGGCTCCAGGGCACATCCTCCGACTGTTTCAGAGGAGAGAGAGGGAGAGTGTTCCTCAGTAAAATGAAAACCAAAATTCAAAGCAGTGAATGTGTCTCTCCTGCCGGGCCCAAGTACTAATTGACAGCTCTAGCCATGTACAAGAACATTTCAAAAAAAGTAAAAACAGATCAGGGACAAAGCTGCATTAATTCACATCATCTGTAGGGCGCCAACAGTAGGAGGAAAACATTCCATGGGTCAGCTTTGAAACTTGCCTAGAAAACCTGACCAGCAGGAGAGAGTGGGAGCTGTTATTTTTCCTGGCCTAGTCATTATAAAGTCAAAGTAATGGAACACTAGGAGTCCTAGTGTCAGAACATATATAATGATTGTAAATAGTGATGGTGCAAGGACTGATGCAGCCCATAGCCCCACACTCTCAACCAATAAATCTGACTTGACACCACACAAGTTGTGTGTATTCCTTCTAATTAACTAACAAGCCAATTAATTATAAGCAGCAATTGGTCTTGGCCCAAAGCCAAACTATTGGTGTCATTAAATTTTATTATGTAATGCGATTCAGTGGCATCCCCCAAGCTTTCCCAAAGTATCACATTTTCTGAACTCTTGATCAACTAATAAATAATTCAAAGTCTAGAGAAACCAGTTGAGTACCTGTTAATATATGTACCTATGTAGGTTCATATTAGTATGTAAATGAATATGAGAATAAGAAGGGCATGGTTCCCATTTTATATGTCTTAAAGAAAACAACTTAAAGAAATCTAGAAGCTTGAAAGCAACACAGAAATCACTAAACCCAACAATTCTTTTATAGATAAGGTATTTGAGTCTCAGAGAGACTAAATGACTTGTCCAAGTCAAAACAAAAAATGTAGAGGCAAACCTGGGATTAGAACTCAGACTTTCAACCTCTTGTCCAATATTCTTTTCCCCTGTACCATATTAAAAGGTTATAGTGTGATTCAGACCAAAGTCTTTCTATAATTACTGGGTTGGTTAAGTTTTTAAGGCTCTTTAATCTAGCAACTGTCTTCTCCCAGGATATCCATGATCTAATTAAAAGCAGAAGAGTAGAAATAAATGTTTGTGTGTGTAGGAATACATATATGGCTTACCTGAAAATGCACTTACTCATTATTGATGACAGTATATGTACTTTGTGTATGCATATGTGTGTGATTGCATATTGTTGCTGTTGCTCTTCACCTGTTTCAGTCATGTCCTACTCTTTGCAACCTCATTTGGGGTCTTCCTGACAAAGATACTGGAGGAGTTTTCCATTTCCTTCTCCAGATCATTTTACAGCTGAGGAAACTAAAGCAAACAGGGTTAAGTGGCTTTGCTCAGGGTCACACAGCAAGTAAGTGTCTGAAGCCAGATTTGAACTCAGAAGGATAAGTCTTCCCAACAACAGACCTGACACTCTATCCAATGTACCACTTAGCTGCCCCTGGATGTAGATATACATTACATTTTTTAATTTTAGTGAGTACATAGCTTTGGCATATAATGCTTATACATGTGTGTACATATACATATGCAAGGGACTTATGTTTCATCAATATTAGATAAGCAAAATTCAAATTATTCATAGATGTGAACATATAGTATAAACATACATATAGGTATATATACATACATACATTTCTCTTTTTCAACAGATAGTGAATATATGTACATTATATATATATACATATATATATATATACACACATACATTGTGGGGTTGATATCCTGTGACTACATATGTATATTTTATAATAAATAATATATATAATATGAAAGTGATTGTACTCCCTAGAATTCTTAAATCAAATAATATTTTAAATGCAACAGAAAAGCTTTTCCTTTCAAGAAATCCTGTGGTAAATCTTTTTTTAAAAGAAAAATTCTCAATTAAACAAACTTAACCTATCAATGGCATAAAAAGCAAATGATGTCATTCAAGCGCTTTTGCTATGTCTATATTGGCTTACTTTTGATGGCATCGCTGCTCCTTGAGATACTTTTAGATGAGGAGAAAAGGAAATATTATATGCATATGTACATGTACATGTATATATATATATATATTTATATATATATATATACCTATATATAAGTATGACTATGTGTGAGAAAGTAGCAGTAGGCAGAAAGCAGACCAGCCAGGTCCATCATTATCTAGGATTTTCTTCCTCTTTTCAACTTGACCTTTACTTAGCAAGTACATAAAAGCTCTTATGGTGCAGCACCTTCTATTTCTTTCTACAGATGCACCAGTTTTCCAGATTCTAGGGGCAAGTAACCGGTATGAATTCATCAAAATGGTTTTAAAAGCACTTGCTATGCAAGATACTGATAAAGAAGAGCTTGCCCTCAAGAAGCTTATATTTGACTGAATGAAATTACGGTAAAATAAGATTCCAGTGAAGTCTTAGTCTAATGCCTCATCGTGATATCCAGGTGACCCTAGATTCCAGAGAGTTCCAGAGTAGAAAGGGACCACAAAAGTCATCTTATAACTGAACAGGGTGTCCACTACTACATTGCCCCAAAATGGTCATCTAGCCTCCACTTAAAGACATCCACTAGCTCTCAAAGCAGCCCATTCCACTTCAGGATAGCTTAATTAGTAGGAAGGTTACCTTACATCAAGTCAAACTTTCTCTCTAAAAATTCCACCCATTATACCTCTACCACTTCTACCCTTTGGGGCTAAACAGATCAAGTCTAACCCCTATTTTATGTGATGGTACTTTAAGCATTTAAGTTTTTCAGGAAACTTGTTTCCTAAGCCTTCTCTTTATTTCCAGTTCCTTCAAATAAACCTCATAACTCTTACCACTTGTCCTCTGGATGTATACCAATTTGTACTTCACATAATGTGACTCCAGACACTTTTCCTAAAGTAAGTTTTGACCAAGAAATAATATAGTGTGATGATCATCTCCTGTCTTCTATTTATTTAGCCTAAGGCCACATTAGGTTTGTTTTTTTTTTTTTTTTACTGATAAGTCACACTGTTTAGCACATAATTATATTGCTTTCCACAAAACCTACAAATTTTTAGCCACATCTTCCTCATTTTGTGTGCATTTTTTTAATCCAGGTAAAGAATTTTACCAAAAATTACAACACAGCATGTTGAGATACTTCCTAGAAATACGATATCATTTATTTGGTAAAGAACTATCCAAGTCCTGTATGACCCAAAGACATTATTGGAGCAGCGCCAGGTGGCTGAAATGGAGAACAAAAAAGATATTAATGATCAATTTCAAGGGACCAGCTTTTGTCTAGCTATATGATCAAAATTATCAGACCCCAATGTTACAGGTTTGGAGTACTTGCAAAGGCCCAAGAAGCACCACTGATAGTCTGGAGGAGCAGCTAAGAGAAACAGTGGATAGAGTGTCAGACTTGGAATCAGAAACACCTAAGCTTGAATACTGCCTTAGATTCTTACAAATTCTATGCCACCTTGGGGAAGTCTTTTAACCAGTTTTAGCTTTTCTTTTCAGCCTCTGGAAAACGGGCTAATAATAACATCTGCTTTATTGAGTTGTTCTGGTAATCAAATGTAAATTGTTTTGTAAACCTTGAAGTGCTATGTAAATTCTAGGTATGATTATTGTGCTAAATTCCTCACACCCATGTAAAGGGGAGGACCATGAAGGGGTACACATGAGTTATACTAATAACCCCAGGAACAAAAGTGATCTGTGACTTGCAAAGAAATAGGGTTTTGTCAAATGAAAGTGCCTTAGAAAGCTGAGAATATAAATAAGACTTTAATCAGATTATAAAATCAAGGAGATTATATACTACATGAGTATACAATTGAGAACTTTATTGCATTGAACCAGTCTTCTGCCTCCATTTTTCATGGATAATTAGTGATGGGAAAAACTTTATGATCAAGGATTTTGAGAAATGGTGTATGTCAAGAAGCAAGGTAGAGACCATTAGGGACTCAAGCTTTACTCCTAAAGACACATTAGTATTGAAACAGTGATAAAGATTTACCAAAAAAAAAAGCCATATGGGACAGGAACTGATTCCACAAATGGTAGAATCAAGTAGTTGATGTTGCCCAAGCTCTTTCACTCTTTGACCGTGATAACTTTTGGACATTTGGTTAAAGAGTGGACATTTGAACTACTAAGAAATTCAATAAAACTTTCAGTTATAAAGATTATTTTCCACAATGAGAAAAAGTAAGGGATAGTGTTTTCTGTGCAATTACTTAGAGTTGTGTCATCCTGTGACAGGAAAATTTTTATGCAGAGGATGACAAATGACTATTTTTCCTTATTAAGACTAACTATGGAAGAACAGACTTAAACAATACCATGTAGGATTAGTTCAGAAAAGAACTTCCAGAGAGCAAGCATTAACTAATTCAAGAATGATTTACTAAGGACCAGGAAAGTTGCACAGGACTGGAATCTGGAGTACCTGAGTTGAAATCTGGTCTCGCACACTTCCTAACTGTGTGATGCTGGGCATGTCACTTAATCCCAGTTGCTTAGCCCTTATCACTTTTCTCTCCTGGAAGATAGAAGGTAAGGGTTTAAAAAAAAAAAAGAATGGGTTGCTAAAGTTGGGTAAACTTCTTTTAGGCTACAGAGAAAATATTGACCTATCAAGACTCAGTGTCTTCTTAGACAGTTTTGTGAGAGCTTTCTTCCCTGTCAGACCTAGTGTGATACTCTCTACACATAGCAGATAACTAATGAATATGTTTTGAATTGAAATTTCTCAAGGTTTCTTTTAGTCTTGGTTCTATGTACACTATATCTATATATCTATATCTATATCTATATCTATCTTTTCAACAGAGAATCCTCTCCTAAAGGTACAAGGAGATAGTAAGCTATGTGATTTACTGCTTGAGCTAAGTAGGTCATCTTCAAATCTTTCTATATTATAGCAACTAAAATATTAACAAAAATAATAATTGAGATTGAAACTAAAACTTTTATTCAAATGTAAAAGATTTTGATACTTCATTCACCATTACAATAGTTTATCTAACATTAAACATTTTTAAAATGTCATGATAATGATTTATACAGAACTATTTCTACACGAACCTCATACAGTTAGAAGAATGAAAAATAGCAACACAAAACACCTTATATCTGTTATGTCACTTTAAAGCATGTGAAATGCTTTAAATACAGTATCACATTTGAAACTCATCTCATTTGAACCCCAAGACATAGGTACTTTGAATATCATCGCCTTATAAATGAATGATTGGCAAGAATGTTTTAAAAAATTGAGATAAAGCTCCTTGAGGGAAGAGACTATTTGGCTTTTGGTTTTGTATCCCCTGTACCTAGCTAATTCCATGACATATAGTTTATGTTTACTAAATGCTGACTGATTGGGAGGATTATTCTATTTTTGTATATACTGCTCCACAGGTGAGGGTGGGGCTTAATGATATAGAAAAGAGCAAGGCATGAGAATGTGATCCAAAGTAGACTTAGGAAAAAAGACATCTTATTGAAGGTGTGTTATTTATCCTTCTCATTAATATTGGCTTTCCAGTGATAACAACTGTTTGAAAACTGGAAGTCTGACTAAGATTAAATTTACTCAGAGGTAGATTTGAGTATTAAAGGGAGCTAGACTTGGAATCAAGAAAGCCCTAAGATCAAAGCCCAACTTTGACTTTTGCTAGTTGTATGACCTTGGACAATTCACTTGATTTCTCTGACAGTCAGTTTCTTAATTTGTAAAATGGAAATAATAGTATTTGCAACACCCAACTGCTTGTGATGCTATGAGAGAAGTACTTTGAAAACCTTAAAATGCTATTAAAAATATGTAGTAGTAGAAGAATTAATGGTAGTAGCAGTAGTAGTAACAGTAGCAGCAGCAATAGCAGCAGCAGCAGTAGTTGTAGTAGTAGTAAATAGTAGTAGTAGTAGTAGTAGTAGTAGTAGTAGTAGTAGTAGTAGTAGTAGTATAATAGTTACTTTCAAAAATCTTACTATCATATTTATTGCTATTTGGAAGTTCTTCCTTGTGTACAAACTATCAGATAATATATTAACTATTTATCTCTTTATCTTCTACTAAGGAAAAAAAAGACTCAAAGTTAAAAAAGAAAAGAGGTCATCATCCTTTGAATTTAAACTCTCCCTCTGACAAAATTTTAAGTAAGAACAAAGAAAGCATCACTACTAATGCTGAGTTCTCAAGTTGAAAGCCTTTGAACCATGACATCTCCCATTTTGATCTATGCTCCCTAACCTCATCCCAACAGACAGAGGAAGGTAGAGCATTTTGAAACTCTGGGGGCTAGAGCCAGATTCCCATATTCTATAACAAGATCCTAACCCAGAAAAGCTTCACATGGAGAAACCCAAATATGTTTGGATTGATTGTTCAGTTTAATTACCTCTAGGATCCAATTTAAAATTCTTGATTTAGCTTCTATAGCCGTTCATAACCTGGTTTCAACCTGTCATTCTAGTCTCCCCTTCCCACACTCCTTGGTCTACTCAAACTGAGCATCTCTCAGTTCTTCACTCATGCCACTCCATCTCCCAATTTCATGATTTTACCTTGGCCTGGAATGTGCCTCTTCCTCATAGAATCTCTTCTTTTAAAGGACACCTAAAATACCACTCTTTACATGAAGTCTTTCTTAATCTCTACTACTATCTAATACCCTTTTTGTCAAACTATGTTTTATTTAATTGCTTTGTATTTATTAGTATGTATTTACTTTATATTTATGCTATATATAGTTATAAATACACATGTTACCTCCCATCCTAGAATGCATACATTTTAAGAGTCAGTATTCTTTCATTTTTCTGTATTTATATCCCCAGTGCCATGCCTGGTACTTTATAGATTCTTTAAAAAAAAAATCCTTACCTTCCATCTTAGAATCAGTCCTGTGTATGGGTTCCAAGGCAGAAGAGTAATAAGAGCTTGACAATGGGGGTTAAGTGACTAGCCCAGAGTCATACAACTAGGAAGTAATCTGATATCAGATTTGAACCCAAGACTTACCATCCTCTGGGCCTGGCTCTCAATCCACTGATTCACCTAGCTGCCCCTACTTAATGGTTCTAAATTAACGTTTGTTGATTGGTTAATTTATATAACATGAAAAACAAGCTGCCCTAAAGTTCTTTCTCTTCAATGAAGGGTTACTTATCTTTATAAAGGGATCTCAACTTTTGAACAGTCAAGCCAATCTGTGACAAAAGCATTTCATCTACTTCTGGTTTGAGAAACTGGTCAAAGTACAGGAGAAGAATGAATGTTTAGTAATTTCCTTTCTCTCAAAAACAGCTTGAAATCACTTGAAATCATGCTTAAATTATACATTTTATGAACATCTTTCCTTGATACTGTATTGCCAATGGTAATTATATCCTTCGCATTTTTGGACAGTTGTATTGAAATCTAGATACAAAATATAGCTGTATGTTTTAAGAGTCAAGTTAAAAGGGGGAAAAAGTTAGGTACAAGGGAAAATAAGGCCAGGATAGAATATTCAACAGCAAAGTGTAAGAGGAAGAGCAAACTTTGTTGATATTTTAGGAAAGTTTAGATATACAGGCTTTCATAGTACCAAAGATATAGCCAATGAAGAACTTGTTTCTTCCATCTGACTAATTTGGGAGCAGCTGAGAGCTTCTTTCATTTTAACCATCTTAAAAAAATGATCTTATAATATTGCCATCTGTCGGCATATGACAGCTACAGCATTCCAACGTTCCAGATAACAGAGTAAAAAATACTGAAAATTAAAGGGACAGATGTGAAAAATGCACACACTCATTTGGCTTAGCACTTCACATCTGTTCTCCCCAAAGCTTTCCTAGTAACACAAATCTAATTCCTGGCCCCAATATCTTGGAATGTTATGGCATACAGGAACCAACACTCCTGTCATGTACTGAAAGTTTCATTAATTCCAACACATCCTGTGTTTTCTCATCAATATTGGTGGTCTCCTATCCAAAAATCAGTTTCTGTTCCTGTGGGAGAATGCATGTAGGTATACATACATGCATTTTATACTACATTAATTCTTTCAACTTTCTTCATTAGGATTTCATATAACCATAGACCCATAGGATATTATAGATGGAAAGAACTTTAAAGATCTTAGTCTAATGGCCTCTTTATCCAGATGAGGAAACCAAGGTTTAACATTAACAAAAAGCCAATGGGAATTATAAAGATACATATATGGATAGCCTCTCCTCTGTGACCATCTCAAATTCAAAAATTGTGGTTTTGTTCTTGTTGTTGATGAAAGGAAAGGAATATATGGTAACAATGGGTGTTCCCCCGGAAAAGAGACCCTAGATAAGTTCAGCTTTTATGGATTCTGGTCCACTAGAGGACCACAAGAGAAAATGAATGTTTATTGAGGTTTAAAAAGAACAAAAGATAATAAAAAACAACAATAATAATAGCATTCTAATAGTATTTTAAGTTTCAAAAAGTACTTTATATGTGTTATATTTGTTCCTTATACTCCTGTAAGGTAGTTGTTATTGTCTCCATTTTACAGATGAAGAAACTGAGATTAAGAGAAGATGAGTGATTAGCCCAAGTTCACTTAGCTAGAAAGAATTCTAAGGCTAGATTTGAAGTTAGGTCCGCCTGATTCCAAATATAGAGCTCAATTTTCATTATGCTACTTTCGTATTTTGTCTAGCATCAGTGCTACTAAATAAAGTTACCCTCTTCATAAGTCTCTTACCAGATGTTTTTTGTTTTGTTTTGTTTTTTAACTGAACCTGTGATTTCATTAGAATATCTTTCCTTGGTATTCTTTCCAGAATCCCTGGAAGGAAAACTCCCTCTATCAATGCCAAGACGGTACTAGTTCTGCAACTTATAGTCTTACACAGTTGCCTGGGGCACTAATAGTTGAGATCACTTGCAGCTTACCAAAACCAAAATATATTAGAGGCAAGATTTTAATATACATATTCCTGAGTCCAAGGCCAGTGATCTTTCCCTTCTCACCCTGTTCTTAACTTCTAGACTTTCAAACTATGTTGTCTCCTCTTGGAATTTCCATCAGTGCTGTGGCTTTTTGGATGTGGAATATCCAACCATCCCCGTAGCCTTCACAATATGGAGCATCTCCATGTGAGCCTGTCTTCTGTCTATAATGGGTGAATTCTTCCTGGAGTTTCCATTTTGTGGAGGGGACTAATATAGCTTTCCTTCCCCTCCCAACCCTATTCCAAACATCCTGGATCTATCTCCTCTCTTCTTATTCCCTATCCTCCCCTAGTTTTCAGCTCCCTTTCCTGTGTTGTCATCCATCATTAGAATGCAGGTTCCTTGAGTGCAGAGACTATATTTCTTTCTGCCTGTATTTGTATCACTATTGCTTAGCACAGTGCCTGGCAAATATTAAGGGCCTAATAAATGCTTGTTTCCTTCCTTCCCAGCCATTATGTTATGCTGCCTCGACCTTGATAATAAATAATGCATTTGGCATGTTGATTTTACTTAATTTAAATATCAAATTTGTCAGGACAGGCTTCACTAGATTGATTAAGTCAAATTGCTAGTTTTTCATGAGGCCAAGAATAAAGTTAGTTTGGGTTTGGGTTTGGGGTGCTGGTGGAGGTGAGGTTTACTTTAGTTTAGATTTATTTTATTATATCATCCAATATTACCTCTTGCAGCCAGAAAAAGTAAGCCTGAAACTGGGCATGTGTTACATCTTCCTTACAAGGAAGGGAGGTAGGGCATTTAGGGATAAAGTTGCAAAAGATTTATCATTTTAAAATCAATTTATTTTTAAATTAAATTTTTAAATCAATTGAGCACCAAGCATTTATTTAAAACCTACTGTGTGTCAGACACTGAAATAAGTACTAGAAAAACAAAAGCAAAAAAAAAAAGAAAGAAAGAAAGAAATGAACCCTGCCTTCAAGAATCTTACATTCTGCTGGGGAAGACAAGCTCATAAATATAGAATAAATAAAAAAATAAAAGGAGTTAGTTAAGTCCAAAGAAGGGAAGATCCTTGAAGTTGGAGGAATCTGATCCATCTTCATGTGGAAGGTGGTACTTGAGCTACATTCAGAGGAATACAACGATTCCATGAGATAAACATGAAGAGAGAGTACAATCTAGACTAAAGGATAGCCAATACAAATGTTTGGACAACTCCTGGGTCACGTAAGCAGCATAATGATATGCTAGACATTGTCTCTGATCTTCATGACCTTTCAAATATCTTCAAGATAAGAATAATGTACAGGAGGTAAAGTAATGGCAACTACCTCCACAGGCTAAGATAACTAAGAACCTACCAAGGTTGAATGCAAGATATGCTGTTGAGGAAGAAATGTAAAGATTTGGCAACTGATCAGATAAATTGGGTAGTAGAGGTTAAGAAGTTGAGGAATTTAAAGATAATTCCATGCCTTAGGAGACATCAATTACTATGGCCAAAAATGTCCATCAACTGGCAGCCAACTTTATAACATAAAATAAAATTACTTTCTCCCAACTCCAACAATGGGGGGTTTTTTGTTGTTGTTGTTGTTGCCTTCTAGACTAGGGGATCTTGACTGTGTCTCATTTAATCTTTGTATCCATAGAGCAAAAGCTCTTGACTCGGGGCTCATGGCCTAGATAGATAGATAAGAAACTACATTTCAATATAATTTCTCTTGTAATTCCATTTAACTTACTTTATGCTTCTAGAAAACATTATTCTGAGGTGTTCATAGGCTTCACCAGACTGACAAAAAGGAACATAATGCAGAAAGGAATAAGAATCACTGGTTTAAAACAACTTAGCATTAGTGGGAAAATCAATGCCTATAGATCTTCACATTTTACATTGGCTTCAGATCTGACCTTTCAGAATTCAGAAAGAATTGTGGTTTGGTTGCATGTTGGAAGAGAGCTTCATCTCTGTTTTATTCTCTGAAATACCCCCCAAGATGTCAGTATGACATTCAGTGACATGAATTTACATATAGAACAACAATCCAAAACATTAAAATGGTCACCTAGTATTAGATGTTACCAAGCCAGATATTGTAGAAATGTCAAGAAATAAAGAAGTACTTCTCTAGCCTTAAGAAGGATCCAGAAAAATATATAAAGAGGAGAAAAAAAGAACCTGGGAAAAGAGAGGGGAAAAAAACACTGACTCTAGGTCCAAATACCATGCTGAACTAACTCATGAATAAGAATAAGGTCTTAAATTCATGTTGAAAAGTCTTTTTTTTCATATGTGGCCTCAAATCTGGCTACTTCCTAGTTGTGTAACCCCTGGCAAATGACTTAACCCAAATTGTCTACCCTTTATTATTCTTCTGCCTTGGAAACAGTACTTATTATGGATTCTAAGATGGAAAGTAAGGATTAAAGAAAAGAAAACTTCATTTTTGAAATATGAAGAAGGAAAGAATAGGACATGTCTTTAAAAGGAGTAAATATATGCCCTCAGACTCTCTGTTCTTTCTTCTATTTGTAATTGGGACAGGCTCACAACTGTGGTAGTTTAGTCAAAAGTCAATCAATAAGCATTTATTAAACACTTGGAGTATTTAAAATATAAATAAAAACAGAAAGAAAGGCAGTTCATGTCCTCAAGGGTCTTACATTTTTAACCCCCAATCTCAAAGTCCATTGATATTAGGTGTTCTCCTCCCTGGTGAAAATGAGTGTCTTGTCCTGTATGAAGGGGGAGATGGAGTTGGTAAGATAAAGTGCTCTTTAGTCTTCTTCAGGTTTTCTTCAAGTCTTTGGACCTTCTTCAGAGGGAGAAAAAAGATGCTAACCCCAGAAAAGATTCTGAGAAGAATCCAAAGCAACTTCCAGAAGGTCTAAAGATTTGAAGATGATTTGAAGAAGACTGAAGTGCTTCCTCTGTTCCCCCCAAAACTCTCTCTAGGGCAGTAATGAAGAACTCATTCCCAGACCAAGTGCCTGCCCCCTGAGAGACCATGTGCCACTCCCCTCCCCCACAAGTGCCAGGAGCACCCCATCCATCTCTTGTCCCACACAGGGTGGGAGAAAGAGCTCCCATTGGACTACTGGGTGGAAAGGCTGGTTAAGTGAGGAATGTTCTCAGCAAGCATAGAGAAGGGGAGGGGAGTGGTCCAAGCTCTCCACTTCCTTCCAGCTCTGCCACCTGTGATCACCTACATAACCCCCTTTGTACTCCCATTGGGCTACTGGGCAGACGGGTAAGTGATGTGAAAAAATGTTGTCAGACACAGTGGAGAGGGAAAAGGGAGTAACTCCACCCAAGTCCCTCTGCCTTTTTAGTAATGAACTCTGGGGAGGGGTTAGGGGGTGAGTGAGGAGGTGGCTGTATACCCACAGAGAGCACTCTGGGTAACATGCCATAGGTTCACCATCACTGCTCCGTGACAAGGCAGGGCATTCACCTCTGACAATGAGGTAAGAGTTGCATCATTTGGGACTTTGATCCTGGGACTACACTTTCTAATGAGGAAGACAACATGTGAATGATAGCTGAAAGGGATGGGAAGGGAGAGAAGGCATCTGAGAGAGAACTTCTAGAATGCATCCTTTGGAGAAATGAAAAGAAATATAGTCAAAATGTTCCCCTTAAGGTTTTGGGGAAAGCCATCTAAAGAGGAAGAGACCTCAAGGGTGGAGAGTATTTCCAAAGTGAATTACAGGACTGGAGAGAGTTTCCAAGATAAAGAGTTTTCTGAGACATGGTGGAAAAAAGTTCAGAGTGTGACCTGTAGAGAGAAAGATATAATTTAATCCTTGGACATTCCTGGCATAGTGAATGGTTGAGCTGGCTCCTCTGCTATTTTATAGGAGAATTGACTGGAACATCCTGAGCTATTCATTCTCCATTTTCTATTCTTGATTCTCCTCCACGTCTTCATCCATCTCTCCAACTGCCTCCCCTATAAGGATATACCTATCCTTTGCAATCTCTTTCACACTGGCAAGCATCTCAACCAACTCCAGCCTCTTTCTCACTTGCTGCATTGGGTCTTCCTACTACCTCAATACCTTCATCAGTCACCAGAAATGCTCTTGACAGTCATCAGGAAGTACTTAGCCACTTTCCAAGGTTCTTCTCCATGACCACTGAGATGTGGCTAGAATTGCATACTTTAAAAGATTTTAAGAAGACCCTTTGTTTTCACAAGATCTCCTACATTGCCAAATACATTTAATCCACTCTTTTTCCTCAAAAAAAAAAAGATATTAAAGCTGGTCTATAGTCTTTTTTATCCTTACTTTCTATCCTAGTAGCAACTCTAAGACAGAAGAGCAAGGGCTAAGCAAATGGGGTTAAGCAATTTACCCAGGATCACACAACTACAGAATGTCTGAGGCCTTATGTGAACCCAAGTGCCCTTGACTGCAGGTCTGGCTCTATCCACTGTACTACCTAGTTGCCCCAGTCTACAGCCTTCATCATACAAAATGGAGATACAATTCTCTAGGAGACCAAATGTGATGATTCAGGGACTGAGCAAATTCTTCTGATCCCTTGTGATCAAATGTGTTGCTCATTAGCAGAATATACAATAATAGTTTATGGAATAAATGCCTTTGAATTTTAATAGCAAGAAAAAACTGTGCATGAGGAATAAAGAAGAAATAATGTCTTAGAATGGAATGATGATGGGACATCATTTGTTTAGTGCCTTTCTTTTGGGGTAACTTACTGCAGACTAGATAAAAAAGCACTGACCATAACCATTCCCTCAAAGAGCAAGAACTCAGGAAATTATTTGCTTCACTTTGAACATTTGCAGCATAATAAATAATTCTCAGACCATCTCTCAAGGCAAACCTTCTGGGTCCCATGTCTATATAATATTAATGAGCATCAAAAATGACCCTGATGCTACAGAGTGAATCAGAGTGAACTTATGAACAGATGGAGAAACTGAGGCACAAGGTAGCATCCCCATGCCTCCTGGCTTTCTGGTTTTCAAGTTCCAACCAAAATTTCACCTACTGCAGGAAAATTTCTTGCATTCCCTTAATTCTATTGCCTTCCATTTCCTAATTATGTCTAATTTGTTCTGTATATAGCTTGTTTATTTATACCTGAGTGTTTACATGTTATATCCTCATTAGATTGTGATCTTCTTGAGAACAGGGACTCTCTTTTGCCTTTCACTATATTTCCAGCACTTAGAACAGCACCTGGCACAAGTAGGCACTTAGATGTTTATTGACTGACTGATTTTTTTCCAGAGTTTCCATAACTCTGTGGTAGTGTTGGGTATAGGTGAAAGCTAGCTTCTTTATTGAGTGTCTTTTTATATTTTCTAGAGACTGCATTTCATATTTGAAGTACCACGTGCTCAAAGAGAATGGGGGGGGGCGAAGAAGGAAAGGGAGAGAAAGAATGGAAAACAAAATTAAATTTTATTGCAATAAAACATGCTTTCTTCAAAGATTCAGTTTAGTTGTTTTTATTGTTATTTTAACTGAGTTTACTTCATCCTTTATGACCAATATCTGTACTTTTTACTAATAGCACTGGCCTATTTGAACAGCCAATCTTGTGCACAGACTTGTGCAACTTCAAGAGATGAAGATGATTTCATTCACTTAGCAAAATTGCATTTCCATTCTCTTATCTACCCCAACACACACACACACACACACACACACACACACACACACACCTTTTAAAAATACTTTTATTGGAAAAAAGTAGAAAAGGCAGCTAGAATGAGCAGAGTAAGGAAAAGAAATTATTCATATAAATCTATATTTTCCATGAGATGGTTGAATCAAAGGATGCAGATAATTGACATACACTAATAATTTCCAAACTCCAATGGCTTTAACCCTTCACTCATAGAATGTTTTCCAAAGCTATTAATAAATATTTACTAGCAGAATCAGAACTTGGAGAAGGCAAAGAACTAGTCAGGATAACAGTTTTGTTTAAAGATAAAAATGGGTCAACATCCACAGAGGAGTTTTAATTCTTCTAAGACTATTTGCTACTATGTTGAGGGAACTGCCCAAGGACTTTGACTGAGAAAATCAAGATCACCTGTTAACAATACAAATTCATTTTCTTTGTAGATGATTTCAGCTGTTATCCCAAAGTTTTAAGAAATGTTGCAACAGCTACAGAAATATATATATATGCACAGCCTAAGGATTAAACTTAATAAAAATTAAATGGATGTATGAATACTGAAAACAAAGAATGGTGATTATTGATGACTTGGAAATCATAAGAAACTTATGGAAAGAGAAGCTGGGTTGCTCAGTGGATAGAGAGCCAGGCCCTAGGCTCAAATCTGGCCTTAGATCTTTTTTAGCTCTGTGACCCTAGATAAGTCCCTTAACTCCCACTGCCTAGCCCTTACACTTTTTTGCCTTGCAACTAATACACAATATTGAGTCTAAGGTGGAAGGTGAGGGTTTAAAATAAAAAAAGAAAGAAAGAAACTTATGGAGCCCTTTTCCTCATGTGAGCCATGAAAGCCATACCCCCTGGTTCAAGGTACTCTTTGAGCTAGCATCTATTTACCTATTTAAATCTATAGCTCGTGAGCCCCAACTGATGTTTCCTTTTTTTTCCAGCTCAAACCAGGTTATACATTAATTCAAAGCAAAAACATTTAATTAAAATAGAACAGGAAGATTAAAAGAAAGGAAAATATACCAAACACAAAGGGGAACATGTTATCCTAGGTTCCTATATCTCTAGTAGAAAAGGTAAATACACATAGCTCAGTCAACTCATTCTATTAAGAAGGCATATTGCTTGCTGATTCTCTACCTGTAGCCTGCTTTAGCCACCGAGTCACAAAATTGGGTCTGCTGCTCTGCTGGTATCATCTGGCCTTACCCACTTTGCTGACATCTGCTGTTTCTCTTCTGAAGTACTACTGCCATCTACTGCTTCTCTATTGAATTTCATTGGTCAGTTAGCCCTTTCTTCACAGAGAAAGGGTAACCACTTCTTTGTGAAATAGTCCAAAACCTCAGTGTACTATCAGTTCTTTTGTGAGTCAAAACCACTGCCATATTGAACAAACTCAGGAACTGTCCCTCGTGATGAATCTTTTTGAATGATTTTGATCGGCCCTCAACGACCACTCTCCTAGACTCTGAGATCAGGATTAATAAAATCTTTCAAAGTTCTATTATGCCCCTGGCAGCTAGTGCTAGGCCATTCAGATTACCCTAGGGATTCACTTAGCAGATAGGAAGGGTATGAGTCAGAATTGCCTCCACCTTTGTTGTATAATAATTGCTACTTTCCATATAGTTAGAATATATTTACATCAGCCTCCAACATCTGCAGGATGACAACAGGGATAAAGAATAGAATAAAAGAGGCAAAACAGTCAGGATTCATTTCAGCTGCATCTGCACAATGCTGAGTGGTGATGAGGCACTCAAGAAGATCAAGACACAATAATGCCCTTCAGAATGTTGAGCTAGAAAAAAAAGAGAAGAAAAGCAATACCTTGTGGTCAGCCAGAATCTATTGGAAAGAATACAAAAAAAAGCTTCCTGTGATTCTAGAGGAAAATAAATGTGCCGCATACTGTTGGAAGATGGGAAAGTGGTTTGTCATTCAAAAGGATACTGTGTGAGTCACATAATAATGATGATAGCTAATAATCCAACCTAGAGAATAGATTCCACAAGGTCATAACTAAAATTTTGATGTCATGAGGCCTTATTCTGATTATTCCAACAAAAATGGAAAGAACATTCTTCAGTATTAGTATTTATTGTGTCTGTGTTAATTTCATGATAAAGCAATTAACTGATTTCAATGTCATTTCTTAGTATGCTCTATGCCTCTTCATGGAAAGGGATACCAGCAAACAAGAACAGCATCTATTAATTAGACAGATTCAGGGAGAAGCAAGAGGAAACAAAGAGCAAGAATAATTCCTAAAAGGGGCATAAGTCTATATATATTCAAGGATTTCCTACTATTGGTGAAAAAAAACACAGGGGAATACCATAAGGAAAACAATTTTCATAATGCTTATCATCCACATTCGATAGCTATCATATTTAAAGAATTTATAGCATTGACATCCAAGTATCAGATAGTCGAAGCTATACTCTTTTCCCTGACCCCATGCTTTTTGATCTATATATTGCATTTACATTGTTGACCATCCATTCCTATCAGATATTCTTTTTTTCTCCAGGTTTTTCTGAAACTACTTTCTCTTGGTTCTCCTCCTAAATCTCTAATCATATTTTCTCAATATCCTTTGCTGATTCTGCACCATACCTGTTACAGGTATATCCCAAAGTTCTGTCATAGTCTCTCTTCTCTCATTTTTCTCTTGAAAACTCACCAGTTATCATGGATCTAATTATCAACTCTATGCCAATAATAATCCCCAAATCAATACAATCAATCTCAGTCTTTCGATTAAGGTTTGGTTCCCCATTCTCACTTGACAAGCCAATACATACTCAATATGTTCAAAGTTGAACCCATTATATATTCCCTTCCCCCCCAAAAAAAAAACCTCTCCTTTTCTAGACTTCCCTATTTTTGTTGAAGGAACCACCATTCTTCTAATCTTGTAGATTTGTAGAACTGTAAGAGATTCAGCATTATCCTTTACTTATTCACTTTTCATCATCCCATACATTCAATCAATTTGCCAAAACTTGCAATTTCTAACTCAACAAGATTACTTATATTTAACTTCTTTCTACCTATACAGCTACCACCATAGTTCAGGCCCTCATAATTTCTCACCTTTTTTACTACAGCTCCTTGAATCCTTTGAATCAGTTACTTAACCACTCTAGTCCATCCTGTAGATTGCTGCCAAAGTAATTTTCCTTAAATGAAGATCAATGTCATTTCAATGGATTAAAGACAGTAGAAGGAAGGAAGGAAGGAAGGAAGGAAGGAAGGAAGGAAGGAAGGAAGGAAGGAAGGAAGGAAGGAAGGAAGGAAGGAAGGAAGGAAGGAAGGAAGGAAGGAAGGGAGGGAGGGAGGGATGAAGGGAGGGAGGGAGGAAGGGAGGAAGGGAGGGGGGAGGAAGGAAGGGAGGGAGGGAGGAAGGAGGGAAGGAGAGAGGAAGGGAGGAAGGGAGGAAGGAAGGAAGGAAGGAAGGAGGAAGGGAGGAAGGAAGGAAGGAAGGAAGGAAGGAAGGAGGAAGGGAGGAAGGAAGGAAGGAAGGAAGGAAGGAAGGAAGGAAGGAAGGAAGGAAGGAAGGAAGGAAGGAAGGAAGGAAGGAAGGAAGGAAGGAAGGAAGGGAGGGGGGAAGGGAGGAAGGGAGGAATGAAGGAAGGAAGGAAGGAAGGAAGGGGGGAAGGGAGGAAGGAAGGAAGGAAGGAAGGAAGGAAGGAAGGAAGGAAGGAAGGAAGGGGGGAAGGGAGGAAGGAAGGAAGGAAGGAAGGAAGGAAGGAAGGAAGGAAGGAAGGAAGGAAGGAAGGAAGGAAGGAAGGAAGGAAGGAAGGAAGGAAGGAAGGAAGGAAGGAAGGAAGGGAGGGGGGAAGGAAGGGAGGGGGGAAGGAAGGGAGGAAGGGAGGGGGGAGGAAGGAAGGAAGGAAGGGAGGAAGGAAGGAAGGAAGGAAGGAAGGAAGGAAGGAAGGAAGGAAGGAAGGAAGGAAGGAAGGAAGGAAGGAAGGGAGGGAGGGGGAAGGAAGGGAGGGGGAAGGAAGGGAGGAAGGGAGGGGGGAGGAAGGGAGGGAGGGAGGGAGGAAGGAGGGAAGGAAGGAAGGAAGGAAGGAAGGAAGGAAGGAAGGAAGGAAGGAAGGAAGGAAGGAAGGAAGGAAGGAAGGAAGGAAGGAAGGAAGGAAGGAAGGAAGGAAGGAAGGAAGGAAGGAAGGAAGGAAGGAAGGAAGGAAGGAAGGAAGGAAGGAAGGGAGGGAGGGGGAAGGAAGGGAGGAAGGGAGGGGGGAGGAAGGGAGGGAGGGAGGGAGGAAGGAGGGAAGGAAGGAAGGAAGGAAGGAAGGAAGGAAGGAAGGAAGGAAGGAAGGAAGGAAGGAAGGAAGGAAGGAAGGAAGGAAGGAAGGAAGGAAGGAAGGAAGGAAGGAAGGAAGGAAGGAAGGAAGGAAGGAAGGAAGGAAGGAAGGGAGGGAGGGAGGGAGGGAGGGAGGAAGGGAGGAAGGGAGGGAGGTAGGGAGGGAGGAGAAAAAAAATTATTGTGCTAAGCACTTTACAAAAGTTATGTCATTTAATATTCACAACCATCCTGGAAGGTAGATGATCTATTATCATCCTCTTTTTACAGTTGAGGAAACTAAGGCAGACAAAGGTTTATTAACTTGCCCAGGGTTATACAGCTAGCAAAAGTTAAAGACTGAGAGAAAAATCAGATTTTCCTGATGCTAGGCACAGTGCTCTATCCACTATACCACTTAGCTGGCGGCCTTAAATATAAACTTCTCTGCCTCACTTTTAAAGCTTATTATCTAATCCTAAACTATCTTTACAGTCTCATTATATATCTCCACCCCCTTCCTGTATACCCTGATATCCAGCCAAACTGGACTTTTCTATTTTCCTGAAAAATAACTCTCCATCTCCCAACTTTATGCCTTTAGACTGGCCAACCTTTTCTGGAATTCACTCTCTCCAGTCTTGTGCCTCACAGAATCTCTTCTTCATGAAACAACTCAAGCATCACCTTCTGAATAAAGTCTTTCTTGATTTTCATCTCCTTCACCAACTGCTAATGCCTTTCCTCCCAGATTACCTCATACTTTGTATTTATTATCTTTATATTTATGCAAATGCAAAATCCTCTGTTTGGTACTCAAAGCCCATCATTACTTCACCCTTCTCCTGTTCCACATGCACTCTCACCTACCCCTGCCTTTCCAGTCTCCTTACACTTTATTCCCCTCCTCATACTCTTTGGTCCAGTGATGCAGGCTATTCTACAAATAAGATAATTCATCACTCAGCTCTGGGCATTTTCTTTTTCTGTCCCCCATACCTGGAATTCTCTTCCTCTTCATATCCACTTATCTTGGCTTCTTTCAAGCCTCAACTAAAATCCTATCTTCTACCACAAATCTTTCCCAACCCCTCTGAGTCTTCTTTCTTAATTACTCCCTATTTATCCAGAATATAGGCTGTTTGTATGTATTTATTTTCTTGTTTTCTCTCTCTTTAGATTATGAGCTCTTTGAATGTATGTGCTGTCTTGCTTTTTTCTTTTTTTTCCTTTTTCTTTTTGTATCCCCAGGGCTTAGCACAATGTCTGGCATATAGTAGACACTTAAGTACTTATTGATGTACTATCTGACATTCTGCATAGACTTCTCTATGGACTTGATACCTTCTATATCATATGATATACTTCCAGGAAGCAGGCATCATTCAATTCATTGTATACGTATCTCCAATATCTACTATAGTGCCTGATACACAATATTGTTTTGCTGTTAGTTGTTTTCTGACATTTTGTGACCCCTTTGTGGGTTTTCATGGCAAAGACACTGGAGTGGTTTGTCATTTCCTTCTCTGATTCATTTTACAGATGACAAAAATCAGGCAAACGGTGTTAAGTGACTTGCCAAAGGTCACACAGCTAGTAAGTGTCTGAGGCTAATTTGAACTCAGGTCTTCCTAATTCTAGACCTGGATTTCTATCTACTCTGCCACTTATTCACTGTGCCCAGTATACAGTGATATTAAAAGAAATGCTTAATGATTAATTATTTCTGAAAATCAGTGCTATTCTTTTCTTGAATATGAAATTTCTACCATGAATTAATATAATATTTTGCCCTATGAATCTCAGGAGATCAATTAACACATTCCCTATGTTGTCAGTGGCCAATATTCTTACCAGAAACAGATTCCTGAGAACATGGGATAAGGCAGTCTTCTTCCATAATCTTGTATTACCATCACTCTGAGAAGCTAGGGTTGGACTCATAGAAAGAAAGAATGTAAAGAAAAATACTTTATTCATGATTACTACCACTCCTTAGACTTCCCTCATATCCATAGTACCTTTCCTACCACAACTGAGGACAAAGAAAAGCTGCAACAAAGTATAATACTAACAATCACAAAAGCCTTACTTTCTTTGTGATTAAAATTTAGGTGCCAGTTATTCCAGAAGGAAGTAGTCTCCTGGTAGTTGTTAAAAGGGCATTGGCCATCCTTTGGAGATTGATACTGTGCAAATACAAACTTTCCTTTAACTCTACCATTTTTTTTAACCAAATGCCAAGTAAGTTAGTGTCCCTGACCATTAAGTATTTCTTCAGCACTGTCGACTTGAGGTCTTTCTTCCTTCCTTCCTTCCTTCTTTTTTTTTCCTTTCTATTTCTTTCTTTCTTTGTCTTTCTTTCCTTTTTACCAAATAAGCTTTTAAAGCTTTGGTAACTACTACTGATAACTGACATTGTAATTAACATTAGCCCAGGGAGAAAAATTATTCTGCATCAAAAAATAAGCATTGTATGTGTGTAACTCCTAGCTCTTCTTGCATGGTTGAAGAATTCAGTGCAAGGGGCTTAGAGTCAACAGAAGTCAAAGAGAACAAAAGAACAGGAATTTTAATGAATTCTCAGATGTGTTGGAAACCTGTTAAGTCTTTAGATTTGACACTGAAAGTGAAGTTAAGTGATTTTTAATTTTTTAAAAGAAAGATTGTAATTTCGAAATTGAACATTGTCAAAGAATGCTCTCTGTCATTTTACAAAAATCTCATTAATGATTACACACAAGGGACAAGTTAACTCCTACTAGAGGGACTCCCCAAGGAATTAGTCTGGAAATTTGTATTTTACACATAAAAGTGATTTTCCCTGAACCCTTGCTTTTCTTTTTTCACATATGTGCTCAGAACTGGATTGACCCTTTTAGATGTGCATATATTAGATTGGCCTTTTAGAACAACTAAAGTATATTAGAGCTAGAAGCAGGGTTAGAGATCATTTAGTCTAACCCTATTTTTTTTAAGTAGGAACTGAGGTTGACTGATTTGTCTGTGGTTGCATGTATGGTAGCAGAGCCAAGATTACAATCCACACCCCTTCATTTTCAATCCAGTCTTCTTTCTATCCAGTCAGAAAACTTTTGGGGCAGAGCAAGAGGAAAAATTATTTGAGGTAGAGAGAAAACATTTATTTATTCGTTGCCTTGATTTGTTCCTAGAATTATGGCCTTTTACGTTTCCAAATTTATGGAGATTTATAGAGAAAATTCCTATTTATCCTGAAAGTATATCCATAAAACCTCACTAGTTCATATTAAAGTGGGGAAAGATAAGCCTAAATCAGTGGAAACAGGATATTGTAGAATTTGGGAGCTTTCACTTATTGACCTTCAAGAACCAGGATCACACTTCCATGGCAAAATGAGACATCAGGATGGGACTTTAGAAGAAGTCTTTTTTGCCTATAAACAAATAATAAGCTAATTTTTTTTTAAATCTTTTCTTAAGTAGAACATGTGCCCCCCCCCCCCAGTCTTTTTAACTGGTAAGTTACTTAGCAAACCTTTTCTTCATAAATATTTTCAAGCTAAGTTTCAACTTCGCACTGCTTGAATTGTTAGATACTGAGTCAGTGGAGCATGAATTAATAAGGTTTCTATTATACTTGTAGAGATTTTCCTGTTTAGAGATGTCCAAAATCCTCCACTGCTGCCATCTGCTGGCTGAATATAAACACAGCATAAAATGTTAAAGAACTGTTCTGTCTAGTTATTTTTTAAATGAAACTTAATTATTCTTAAATTATCAGATATGAAAAATTCATTCCACCAACATTCAAATCCTGCCACAGATTTAAGACGTTGTCCTTTAATCAAGAAGCTGCTTGGATAACTTCTTACAACAACCACCCTGCATTTATGATACAAATGAGCACAATCGAGGACCTCGTTTGGATATAGTCACAAATGTTTCTCTTAAGTACAATCCAGAAGGCAGTCTCTGACCATGTTATTAAAAACCTAAACTCTGGAAGAACATATCCTCATGAACCCATTTTCTGCCTGGTTTAATTATAGAATAGACCAAAGATCTGGGTTCCAAATCTAAGTGCCACCTATTAGCTAGCAATGCCATGTTGGACAAGCAAAATCATTTCTCTGCCTCAGATTCCTAACTTATAAAATGAGTACAATAACCCCAGCCTACCTCACCTGTTTAAAAATAAAATGTGTATGAAAATGCTTCCAAAACAGATGATTCAAAATGATTTTACAAAAATTTTATGACCATACAAATAGCAGTACCAGTTACTTTCTTACTCGTCCCCTCCCCCATAAATAAAATGTGCAGTAGATGGTGAAAGCTAATCCTGAATCTCCAAAATTACAAAATCTCCTCATTTGCTCCTTGCCTTAAATGCCAAAACAATCTTTCACTTTACACTGTTACCAAGTTATCCCCGTTGCTCGGTTACTTTGAAATGTCTCCTCCTCTGTGCTTCGCATATTTTAAATGGCATGCAATCAGTTGGAGATAACCCACAGAGTGAGGAGCTAACGATGATACATGGAGAGAATAGAAAATCATCAGCCCTGGACTCATTTTAAACTTTCCAACTTTATCGTTATAATTAAGAGCAATGTCATAATCCATAGGTAATCTTCCCTTACCTAGATACAACTGCCTAAATGAGAGACACATGTTGACTCTTGTGGTTTTCTACCTTCACAAAGTGGAAATAGATGACAAGTAGCCAATCAAACACTAGCACTTGGCGTGACCTTGAAGAGATGAGTCCCATCCCAAGAACAGATGCTTAACTCACCAGTAGGATCTCTTTACACCCTGACTTTCCTATGAGACTAGGTTTGGCTCATATCTTATTTCTGAACCATAATGTCTTCTTGGTAGTGAACTGGCATGAAGCTTTCCTCATTACTGATGTGGAAAGCTGTGGGTGACAGTTTTATTCTTCCTACCAGGCAGCATGAGCTGAGTTTATCACTCAAGGAACCAGTCAGCCAATAATATTTATCACTAATGGCAATAAGTGCTAACCACATAGTGCTGTGGTGTTTGCAAAGTGATTAAAGCCATTATCTCTTTAAAGCCTCAAAACACCCCTGTTGAGGAAATGTAGGAGGTATCAAACAAAAGAAATCAATAAAAACTTAATTTTTAAGAAAGTACTCCTTTCAGGTAAATATTGCAGGGACTGTTGTTACAAGGGAATCACTTTAAAAGACTGATATATATTAATTTAAGGTCGCCAAGGAATCAGCTATGTAATTCCTAAATGAAAAACTCAAGTCAGCCGTCAGCCTTTTTTGGAGTTTAATTACAATAGGAGCAAGAAAGGAATTAGAGATATATATAGAGAGAGAAAGGGGAGAGAAGGGAATAGGGCTTAAATACCCCTTCTGTTTAGGCTGGGCCAAAAGGCCCAAGCCCTTAGATAGCTGGGGCAAAGAAAAGAGATCAGTCCCTTTCACTCACGTGTCCAAAATGGAGAAACAGTCTCAGAGGCCCCCACCTTCAGCTTCCTTCAGAGCAAGCTTCCTCAGAGCCCAGGAACCACACCGACCAAAAAACTCAATCCTCTCCCCTCAGTCTCCAGACCCTCCTATCTTTAAGGATACCATCCAAGTTGCCTCCCCTCAGTCCTCACATCTACCAATCACTCTTCATCAATTTCCCTGTCAATGGAGGCTCTCACTTAACCCAGGACCGCCCAGAGGTTTCTGGCTTTTGCACATGTCTGTTGAAGGTCATATTTTCAAATGATTAAATCTATACTCCTTTGCTACAGCCCTTTCTAAATCCTGTTAACTTGAGTATGGTAGAGATTGGAATAATTAAATTTTGATCTAGGCTGCAGCCCTTACTCAATCCTATTAGGACTGAATAGGGTGGAGTATCTCCATTGTATCAATTCTAAAATCAATCAAGACTCAAAGAAATTCCTGTTCTATGCTCAAGCATAGGTCAAAGTCCTTTCCATTGTTCAGCAAAGGGTTTCTGTTCTAAAGTAATCTTAAGAAGGGAAGAGAAGGAACCTCCCATGCCAATGGAGTTCCCATTCCAATAGACTATCAGTAAGAAATTTTCCAAGTATGAAATATCCCAATGGTGAAATTTCCAACATTTATAAGTCTAAGGAAATTTGAGGTTTACAATCCCCCCTGATGATCATTGGGAGACTAGTCTCCCCACTGATCATTTAACATAACCATTTTGTAGTTCTAAATTCACTTCTAACTAAAGATATATACAATATTCAATTTTCTAAGAGAAATTAGAATAGTGAGAGAGGAAATAGAAAAGAAAAGAAAGCAAAACCAATGTTTGCTAGGCGCATTGACAGAAAGCCAAATTAGGGGCAGTCCCTTTTGGCATAAATGTTACAATAAATGTTCAATCAAAAGTTCAGTCCAATCAATCACATCCAAAGTTCATTCTTGATCTTCTTGATGAAGTGTAGGTTTTTGGCATCTTTCTGCAACAGTTCATTCTCTGGATATAAAAGTTTCAAGCTTCTTTCTTGAAGATCTTTTCTCGAACAAAATCAAAATCTTTGAAAATTTTTTATAACAGTAAAATCTTAAACAAACGTCTTGGATTTTTATAAAAATAAAATCTCAAACAAAAAAAATTCAAAAATTCTTAGATTTTAAATTAAAATACAATCCCCCCTGAAGTAAGTATTTAAAAAAAAATATATCAAGTTTAGCTCAGAATGCAATGTTCAGTTATGGGGGTGTATGTGTCAATTATCAAAAGGATTGAAGAATAATCAAAAACATAAGAAAAATTCAAAATAGACCTTGTATAGGTCCAGTTTAAAGTAATTTCTATCCCACAAGTATGTAGGACAGAATGCAGTAATATTTCACTTAGCCATTTGTAGCCAAGACTACAGGAAGTTGCCATAATATAAGAAGAAAATAATTAGAATTCTGTTTTGATGGGGAAATGTCATTCCCTTGTCTGATTTTTTTCCTTCAGAGATATAGGGAGCCAGCATGATAGTCAAGCTTTGTACTTGTTTGAGTACTTCAAAAGGAGTGTAGATACAAGGAAGTCCTACGACTTAAACATAAGTTAAGCGTCGCAACCTTGAGTCTCACTTTAATATTTCATGTGTGCTCTATTGGCACTATTCAGGTTTAGTCTGTGCTCCTTGTTTTTATCCCTTTTCCTGGAATCAGACACAAACATTAATCACAGTCCTATAATATTTTATCAATAAATGGCAGGTTCCCATAGTTTAAAGCTTTTAGGCATATATTGATATTATAGCAAGAGTATATATATTAACTTGTATTACTGCAGGGAAAAAAAATTAATATTAATTATGTGTACCTTCAGTACAAAAATGAAAAAAAAAATCAAATATTCTGATAAAAAATAAAAGAAAAGAAATAAGAAAAAATAAGAAAAAAATCAGTAATTCAATATATTCTTGAAAGAAAAACAGCATCCATTTGTCTATGGATTATTATCTCCAATTCTTATGATAAGATAGAGTCACAATTTATATGATAGGATAGAGTCAATCAGTCTCAGCAGAAGATGCTTTCTTCACATGTGAGCAGTGAATCCAAGAGTCTCTTTCTCCAATCTTTATAGATGTTGGAGTAGTTAATAATATTTGGAATGGTCCTTCCCAGGAAGGTTCAGTTGCTCCAGTTCGCTTGAAATTCTTGATATAAACTTTATCTCCTGGGTTCAGGTCATGCAGAGAAAAGTCTAATGGTCCAGCTTGTACTGCAGCTCCGGATTCATGAAGTTCATGTAGTTTGTGCTGTAACTCCTGTATATAGGAAGCAATAGTAATATCTCCCCCTAATAGCGATGTATAAGCCGGGGAGAAAGGCTTAGCCTGTATAGGCGGATGTCCAAAAAGCATCTCAAACGGTGAAATATGTAAGTCTCCTCTAGGCCTGCTTCTAAGATAAAATAGGGCCAGAGGGAGAATTTCAGGCCATTTTAAATGGGTCTCAGTGCATAATTTGCCAATCATAGTCTTAAGTTCTTTATTCATCCTCTCCACTTGGCCTGAGCTCTGGGGGTGATATGGAACATGGAATTTTGGAGTTATCCCCAAGCAAGAATATATTTGATTTAAGACAGAATCGGTAAAATGACTCCCTCTATCGGAGTCAATACGTGCTGGTAGGCCAAAACGAGGAATAATTTCTTTTAAAAGTATCTTTGCAACAAAATCTGCTGTGGCTCGGGTCGTAGGAAATGCTTCCGGCCATCTGGTTAGTTGATCTACAATTACTAGACAAAATTTATAACGTCCAGCCTTTGGCATTGTTATGAAATCTATCTGTAGGTGTTCAAAAGGTGTGTAAGCCAGAGGACGTCCCCCAAAGGCTTTTCCACGATATGCATGTTGGTTATATGCCTGGCAAATAGGGCAGGCTGAACATACTTTAGAGGCTACAGTAGTTATACCAGGGGCTATCCATACTCTCTTGACAGAGTCCACGATGCCCTGGGTGCCAAAATGACCATTTTTATGAATAGATTGGCAAATTTGGTTATAGAAACTTCTAGGGAGCAGGGGTTTTCCTTCAGGTGACACCCATACTCCATTAATTTGTTTTGCTTTAAATTTTTGTTTCCATTTTTCCACTTCCTTTTCATTATAGGAGAGTGATAAATTTAAATTATCAGTGGTTGTTAATGTTAAAATTAATCCAGGTCCTTCTATGGCTGCTAGTTTTGCAGTGGCATCTGCTCGGTCATTTCCTCTAGAGACAGGGTCAGAGCCACCTGTATGGGCAGAGCAATGAACTACAGCTAGGGCTTTAGGCAGTTTGAGAGCAGAAAGAACTTCATTAATAATTTCTGCATTAGCTATGGATTTTCCAGCTGAGGTTAAAAATCCTCTTTGGAGCCATAGCATCCCGACTGAGTGACAAATGCCGAAAGCATATCTAGAATCTGTATAAATTGTTGCCTTTTTATCCTTGGCAATTATACAAGCTTGTTTTAGAGCTATGAGTTCTGCTCCTTGAGCGCTAATGTTAGAAGGTAGTGAAGCTGACCATTCAGTGGCAAATTCTGAGACTACGGCAGCTCCAGTGTAACGTATGCCATCCCTCATAAAAGAGGAACCATCGGTAAATAAAATCAGATCTGCATTGTCTAAGGGAGTGTCCAAGAGATTATCTCGAGGCTTTTCTGCCATGGACACTAATGTTTCACAGTTATGTAGTGGTTCTCCTGAAGTAGGTAAATCTGGAAGCAAGGTGGCAGGGTTAAGAGTTGAACAGCGTTTCAAGGTAATATTTTCACTATTTAATAAGGTTATTTCATACCTTGTAATTCTCTGATCCGAGAATGCCTGTGTTCTATGTTTTACCAATAATGCTTCAATCTCATGTGGGCACATTATTGTTAATGGACATCCCAATACTAAATCAACGGTTTTTGTTACTAGTAAGGCTGTAGCAGCTACTCCTCTAAGGCATGGTGGTGCTCCTGCTGCTACTGGGTCTAGTTGGGCAGAATAATAAGCAATTGGGCGCTGAGAAGGTCCCAAAGTCTGAGTTAACACACCAGAGGCTACTCCTCTTCGCTCATGCACATATAAAGTAAATGGCTTGTTGTAATCTGGGATGCCTAGAGCAGGGGCAGACATGATAGCCTTTTTCAGATCTGTTAGAGCTGACAAGTGTTCAGGCTCTAATTTGAGGGGTTCAGGAACCGAATCCTTTGTTAATGCTATAAGGGGTTTAGTGATTTCCCCATAGCAAGGAATCCATTGTCTACAAAACCCTGTTGCTCCTAAAATTGCTCTCAGCTGTTTCTTAGTGGTAGGAGCACTCAATTTTTGAATGTTCTCAATTCGTTTTGGAGAAATATAACGAGCACCCGCAGTCAAGATGAATCCCAAATATTCTACTTTTTGGAGACACCATTGAACTTTATCCTTAGAGATTTTATGTCCTCTTTTGTGCAATTCCAAAAGAAGGTGTTTGCTATCTTCTTGACATGTTTCTGCATCTGTTGAAGCCAAGAGTAGATCATCTACATATTTGATTAATTTGCTATTTTTAAATGTTATATTGTCTGTGTCTTGGCTCAAAATTTGCTCAAATAAGCTCGGACTTTCGACATAACCCTGTGGCAGCCGACACCAGGTATATTGTGAGCCCTTCCAGGTGAAAGCAAAAATATGCCTGGAGTTTTCATGTATTGGTATGGAAAAGAAAGCTGAACACAAGTCTACTACTGTAAAGTATGTAGCTGTGCTAGGAATAGATGAAATAATAGTATGTATGTTAGAAACTACGGAGTGTCTCTTTATAACATGATTATTCACTGCCCTTAGATCCTGTACGAATCTATAGATGTGCTTGCCATCGGGTCCTTTTTTTGGTTTTTTAATTGGCAGGATGGGCGTGTTGTATTCAGATTTGCAAGGGATTATTATTCCCTGTTCTATTAATGAGTTAATAACTGGTGTAATACCCTCAATTGCCTCCTTTGAGAGGGGATACTGAGGGATAGAAGGAGGTGGGCTAGATTTAGTTTTTATCTGCACAGGAACAGCAGATTTAAGTAAGCCTACATCAGAAGAAGATGTGGCCCAAAGAGACTCCGGTATATCTTTAGGTATTTCAAAAATGGAAGGTTCTTTTGCCTCCTGGTTTTCAGAGAGAAGTACAGGGAGTAAATTTAAAGATTCCTCTGGTACTTCTAATGATAATGAGCCATCTGGGGAGCAGGTTATTGTGGCTCTGAGTTTGCATAGAAGGTCCCTCCCCAGCAAATTTAAAGGGGAGTCAGGCATCAAAAGGAAGGAGTGTTGTACCTCTAGGGGTCCTACAGACACCATTCTAGGAGGAAGTCTTTTAACTCTTTGGGTTATTCCTGATACTCCCATTACATTCTCTGAGCCAATAGAATAACATTGTAAATCAGGTGTTCTCTTTAATACAGACCAGGAAGCTCCGGTGTCTAATAGACAATCATAATAGGTGTTACCCACTTTTAAGGTAACATGGGGTTCATTAGTATGGGGAGGGCAGTGGATAGGGACAACGGGTAGTAGGACATCAGGGTCTGGGAAATCAAAGGTTGTATCCTCTGATTCCTGTGCCCCAGCCCCCCCCGGGCACCATCATTGTGTTTGGGATATTCCTTGGGCACCCCCCTGAAGGGCACCTCTCTGAGGGTCATTAGTACCTCGAGTAATTTTTGGACGAGCGCCATTTCTCATATATTGTTGAGTATTATCATTAAAATTTTCTTCAATTTGAGCATTGTCATTAAATTCCCAATTCCTATTTCTATAATTCTGGTTTCTAAAGCTCTTATTTCTATATTCATTATAGTTATTTCCATAGTCATTATTATAATTTCTAGAATTTTGGTTTCTATAACCATTATCATAATTTCTATAGTTATTATTTCTAAAACCATTATTAAACTGTGTATTCCTTCCAAACATCTTAAGAAAGGTTCTACATTCCATCATTTTGTGGCCCTTCTTCTCACAGAAGTGGCAAGTAATGGATTGATAATTGGATTTCTGGAGAGGGGCAATTGTCGTTGGTTCATTATCATGCCCACTTTCTAATTTAGTTATCCTATCTATTACACATCTCATTTTTTTCTTCATTTCCTCCATGTCATCATTATTCTCTTTCTCCTTTTCTTCGTTTCCCTTAAAAACATATATAGCTGTTTTTCGCAATTCTTCAAGGTCCATATCTGACCATCTTGGGCATTGTGTTTTAAAATAATTTTTAATTACTTTGCAAGAATTATTTACAAAGATTCTTCTAACTTGTCTTAAACTATTCTCTTTATTTAAGTCCCAATCTAAGTATCTGTCCCCAAACTCGATAATTCTGTCCATAAATCTGGAGGGTGTTTCGTTTTCCTTTTGCTTAATTTTTTCCAGTTCCATCCACTTATCTGTACTGTCCGCACATTCCTTCATGGCCGTGAGGATGGCCTCTCTACAACGGTATAGTTGTAGATAGTCCTCAGGATTATTATAGTCCCATTCGGGATCCTGAGATGGCCAATGTGCTGCATTACGCCCCCGGGTTTTGTTGACATGAGCAATTATTTTATTTTTTTCACGTTCACTTAAAAAAGCCTGTAGTAAGCTCTCAACGTCCTTGTAAGATGGATTATACTGAAAAAATATGTCTCCCATCTTTTTTGTTACTAGAAAAGGATCTTGTTCATATGTGGGGATATTTCGTGTAAATTCATTTATTTCTTGGGGAGTAAACGGTATCCTATGTCTTAAAGTCACCACATCCCCATTTCGTCCTATTTCAGGTACTTCTCTTAGAGGAAACAGGCCTCTAGTTGAATTTTGCACCTGTGGGTCAGTTTGACAAGGACAGGTTTCTCTAGGAGGACAAGATCTCCCTTGCATTGGAATTTGGTTTTCTGTAGGAGAAGGAACATGAGAAGCTGGGATTGCAGGGGAAGGGTTTTGGGGATTAAATTCAGACAAGATTTGCACTACACGAGAGAAGCAGTCTGTTAACTGGGCTATAGGGAAGGTGTTTTCCATCTCTATTTCAGGGAAGGAAATTTCCTCATTCAAAGGTTCAGAAACAGGTCTGTTTCTGGTAGAGTGGGTGTTTGCCCATTGATCCTGTAAGAAACATTTTAGATCTTCAAATTGGGCTTGCATTTTATCCTCAATTTTTCCTATTTTATCTTCCATATCTCCCATTTTATCCTCAATATTTCCTATTTTATTTTCAATATTTCCTATTTTATCCTCAAGTTTTTCTATTTTATTCTCAATATTTCCTATTTTATCCTCAATTTTTTCTATTGTATCCTCAATTTTTTCTATTGTATCCTCAATTTTTTCTATTTTATCCTCAATATTTTCTATTTTATCCTCAATATTTTCTATTTTATCCTCAATATTTTCTATTTTATCCTCATTTTTTTCTATTTTATCCTCAACATTTTCTATTTTATCCTCAATATTTTCTATTTTATCCTCATTTTGTTTTATTTTATCCTCATTTTGTTTTATTTTATCCTCATTTTGTTTTATTTTATCCTCATTTTGTTTTATTTTATCCTCAATATTTTTTATTTTTTCATCTCTAAATATAGTATTGAGGAGTACAAAAATGACAGTACCTATTAATATAAAAATTTGGAGGTATCCTTCATTCCTCAATGCCCCTACTTCTTCAGCTGCCATATAATTGTCAAAGAATGTAGTACTCATTTTTATATGTATATTTTGTAATTTCACAAAACACGTGGGGAGCCGGGCAAAGCAACAAACTTTCCACAGGGTTTTTTTTTTTCCTAATCCAGGAAGTTGTTCCTTAAGGGAAAGGATATTTAGAAACAGTTCTTCCAGCCAGGACTTTAGAGTCCTGTTGCCGAGATTTAAAACAGCTGTTTTCTGTCTATCAGAGTCACACAGCTGGGAAGTATCTGAGGTCCGATTTGAACCCAGGACCTTCTGTCTCTAGGCCTGGCTCTCAATCCGCTGAGCTACCCAGCTGTCCCTTAAGATTAAAGGGAAGAAAAAGAAAAAACTGCTGATTCCAATTTAACTTAAGGAGAAAAGAGAAAAAGTTTTTTATACTCACGTGTTCTAGCAGCTGTGTCTTTAAGCCAAGTTTTTTGTTAAAAAAAAAAGACTAAGTGGTGAAACAGTATAGTAAAAAGGCAAGGAAAAAGTTTTATTGAGAGGATTCTTTAGACTCCCGTGTGGTCAGCCACAATGTTACAAGGGAATCACTTTAAAAGACTGATATATATTAATTTAAGGTCGCCAAGGAATCAGCTATGTAATTCCTAAATGAAAAACTCAAGTCAGCCGTCAGCCTTTTTTGGAGTTTAATTACAATAGGAGCAAGAAAGGAATTAGAGATATATATAGAGAGAGAAAGGGGAGAGAAGGGAATAGGGCTTAAATACCCCTTCTGTTTAGGCTGGGCCAAAAGGCCCAAGCCCTTAGATAGCTGGGGCAAAGAAAAGAGATCAGTCCCTTTCACTCACGTGTCCAAAATGGAGAAACAGTCTCAGAGGCCCCCACCTTCAGCTTCCTTCAGAGCAAGCTTCCTCAGAGCCCAGGAACCACACCGACCAAAAAACTCAATCCTCTCCCCTCAGTCTCCAGACCCTCCTATCTTTAAGGATACCATCCAAGTTGCCTCCCCTCAGTCCTCACATCTACCAATCACTCTTCATCAATTTCCCTGTCAATGGAGGCTCTCACTTAACCCAGGACCGCCCAGAGGTTTCTGGCTTTTGCACATGTCTGTTGAAGGTCATATTTTCAAATGATTAAATCTATACTCCTTTGCTACAGCCCTTTCTAAATCCTGTTAACTTGAGTATGGTAGAGATTGGAATAATTAAATTTTGATCTAGGCTGCAGCCCTTACTCAATCCTATTAGGACTGAATAGGGTGGAGTATCTCCATTGTATCAATTCTAAAATCAATCAAGACTCAAAGAAATTCCTGTTCTATGCTCAAGCATAGGTCAAAGTCCTTTCCATTGTTCAGCAAAGGGTTTCTGTTCTAAAGTAATCTTAAGAAGGGAAGAGAAGGAACCTCCCATGCCAATGGAGTTCCCATTCCAATAGACTATCAGTAAGAAATTTTCCAAGTATGAAATATCCCAATGGTGAAATTTCCAACATTTATAAGTCTAAGGAAATTTGAGGTTTACACTGTCATCCACATTTTATAGGTTAGAAAACTGAGGTCAACGAAGTGATTTGCCAATGAACATAAAGCTAGTAAGGGTCGAAAGCAAAATTCAAAAGTAGATGTTCCTCTATGTGCAAAGGGTTACAAAACTGTGCATACCATTGACCTAGTAATATTACTAAGTCTGGATCTCAAAGAGATTTTTCTTTTAAACGTGTGGGGAGGACTATTTTATTTTATTATATTTGTAGAGTTTATATATTGTATACTAAATTGTATTATAGTATATATTAATATTATATAAAATATGTTCTATATTAACTATAAATATATAAAATACTTTATACAAAATATTTATAGTAACTTTTTTGTGCTGGCAAATCATTAGAAATTGGAGTGTAACTAAACAAGATATGGTGTTTGATTGTAATAGAATATTATTGCACTATAAGAAATCCGGACTGAGGTACCAGACACAGTTAGTAGAACAAGGAGAAGAAAGAAGAGAATGCCTGACAGAAATGGAATGTACTTTGGCTTTGCTTGCCTTTGATAATCCTGCAGAATCACCTTTTGGAGATTTGCTTAATATGATACAATGGCAAAAGGTGTGAAATGCAGTTAATCAAGCTGTCCTAGACTATGAAAATCATGAGTCAACAACTAAGTTGGCAAAGTTACTGAAGCTACTACTGTGGGCTGCTCTAAATAAGTTGTACCAGAATAAAGTAAAATACCCCCAAATGACAGTCCTCAGCAAGGGGACAATTGAGGAACCCAAGTAAAACATGTGCAGAAGGACAGCAAGCAGCTTTACTTACAAGCACATTATTCTTTATTTATATCAATCTGTGACTGAAAGATTTTTATTGCAATACAAGACTTGAATTTTTTTTTGAGCAAACATCTTATTTAAAGGGAGAAATTGTGAAGATGGGATTGACTCTCCTCTTGCCTATTCTTTAATTAATCAACCAAAGCTTGAACGCTCCTACTTGGTACTAGGTGGGGGAGTTCCAAAGACAGAGAGCTCCACCCTTTCAACTCAATCAGTCAGAAACTTGTGAATCCTTTGATAAGAATTTATACCCTCATAGAACAAGAAGTGGAACCTACAAACACTGCCCCCCTGGGTAGTGCTAAGCAAATTTAAAGACTGCAATTGGTCCCCATAAACTGGAGGAAGGGATAGGAAGTGATGTAAAAAAATGACTATAAAAGATGATGCAAGATGGATCCTGAATCTTGGGAGTGGAGTTTCTGGGACTGGGGCTGCAGCTTGGAGCTACAACTTAGGTTTTTTTGTCCTGAATTTTTGGTTTGGAAGATCTTCTCCTTCAGGACTTCACCTTGGGACTTCTGGATCTTGGACTGCTTCTGGTAAGACTGCTCCTAGATCTCCTCCCTTTGGTGAGTGAAAAGCTGATCTTCCTTTCCTGGCTTCTAGAAAAATTAGTTCCCTTCCCTCCCTTTCCTGGATGAGGCCACATGGGTTGAACCCTTGATTAATTCACCACTGAGTCCTCCAGCTGAGGGTTTAATGAGCCTTGTGTGGGTTGAGCCAAGCTCCAGAGAAATATTTAGTGTGGTAGTATAGACATCCCCTCTATCCTCTTTCTTCATTTCTGTACTTTCATTGTCTCCACCTCTTTGTAAATAAAAGCTGCTAAAAGTCATTTTGACTTGAACTGTATTAACTTTAAAATTGCCAACCACAGTATTATTATCTCAGAATTCTCATATATTTAGTCCAACAATAAAATTTAATTCCTTACAAAATTATCCTTTAAATACTGAGGAAAATGTTGTACTGAATGGCACAAAGGAAAGTGATAAATGTTGGAGGGGATATGGCAAAATTGGTTCAACCATTCTGGGGGGAAATTTGGAACTATGTGCAAAGAGTTTTAAAAGAATGCCTACCCTTTGACCCAACCATACCACTGTTGGGTATGTACCCCAAAGAGATAATAAAGAAAAAGACTTGTACAAAAATATTTATAGCCACACTCTTTGTGGTAGCAAAAAATTGCAAAATCTAGGAGGTGTCCCTCAGTTGGGGAATGGCTGAATAAACTGTTCTATCTGATAATGATGGAATATTATTGTGCTGAAAAAAATAATGAACTGGAGAAATTCCATGTGAACTGGAAAGACCTCCAGGAATTGATGCAGAGAGAAAGGAGCAGAACCAGGGGAACATTGTACACAGAGACTGACACAATGGCACAATCTAATGTAATAGACTTTTCTACTAGCAGCAATGCAATGATCCAGGATGATCCAGAGGAACTTATAAGAAAGAATGCTATCCACATCCAGAGAAAGAACTGGAAACAGAAATGCAGAAGAAAAGCATATGATCAATCACATGGTTGATGGAAATATGATTGGGGTTTTGGCATTAAAAGATCACTCTATTGCAAATATGGATAACATGGAAATAAGTTTTGAACAATGATACATGTATAATCCAATGGAATTTATTGTCAGCTCCAGGAGGGGAGAGGGAAGAGTGAAGGGAGGGGGGTCATGAATCATGTAACTATGGAAAAATATTCTAAAGAAAAAAAAAGAAATTAGGAGCAAGATGGTTTCAGAAAAATCTGGAAAGACCAACTGAACTGATGTAAAGTGAAATGTGAAGAACCAGGAGAATACTGTATACAGTGACAGCAATAGTGCATGATGATCAACTATGAAAGATATAGCTGTTCTAAGCAATACAATAGTCTAAGACAGTCCCAAAGGACTCATGATGAAAATTGCTATCTACCTCCACAGAAAGAACAGAGGGAGTCTGAATGCAAATAAGAGAATACTATTTTCCACCTTATTTTCCTTGTAGGGTGTTTCTTTTAATATGCATCTTCTCCCACAACATGACTAAAATGGAAACATGTTTTGAATGATTGCATATGTAAAATCTTTAGCAAATTGCTTGCCATCTCAAAGAGGAAGAACAGGAGAGGGAAAAAATTTGGAACTCAAAATTATAAAAATGAATATTTAAAATTACTTTTACATGTAATTGGGGAAAAATAAACCATTATGGAGATGAAAAAAGTAGCTGTTCCTGACTTCAGATTCAGCATTCTATTAGTGTCAGTCAATAAGCATTTATTAAATTCCTGTTGTGTGCCAGAAACTGAGAATACAAAGGCAAAAGAGAATCACTGATCTAAGCTAGTTTATAGTTTAAAACTGATATGGAGTTATATGAAATAAATGAAAACATAGGCCTTGCACTAAAGGATTTTACAATCTAGCCAATGTATATAAAAAAGATTAAAAAACCAAAAATATCTAAGTGAAAGCAATAGAGTGGGTAGGTGGTTCATTGGATAAAGAACCAGGTCTAAAGACAGGATGATTTGGGTTCAAATTTGACCTTGAGTATTTCCCAGCTGTGTGACCCAGGACAAGTCACTTAGCCCCTTTTGCCTAGCCCTTATCTCTCTTCTGCCTTGGAACTGATACTTAGTGTCAAATCTAAAACAAAAGGTAAGGTTTTACTTTTTTTAAAAAATTAATTAATTTAATATTAGTATCACAGAGTCTCAGTAACTGAAAGGAATTTCAGAATCTATCTAACTCAACTCATGGGTGAACAAGCACACCTTCTACAACATAGTCAACCAAACCAGCTCTTAATGTCAACCCCAGGAGTGTTGTCCTATAGTCTAGTAAGAACTTTGATGAGGAGACTTTTTCACATTCAAACCATAAGGTCCTGTTCTAATCTCTAGGACTGAGTAATTGATCTTCTTCACTTGTAGTAATACTGAGCTGTCTTTGAGGTAAAATTTAGCCACACCACCCAACTGGCCTTTTCTTTTTTTTTAAACATTATTTTATTTGGTAATTTTCAAACATTATTTGTTAGAAACAAAGATCATTTTCTTTTCTTCCCCACCTCCCACCACCCCTCCCCTTGGCAATGCATGATTCCTCTGGGTATCACATGTGTCCTTGATCCGAACTCATTTCCATGTTATTGGTTTTTGCATTAGGTTGTTCATTTAGAGTCTTTTCTCCATCATATCCCCTCCACCCCTGTAGTCAAGCTGTTGCCTTTCCTCGGTGTTTTTACTCCCCTCATTTGTCCTCTGCTTGAGGATAGTGTTTTTTTCTCCTAGATCCCTGCATATTGTTCAGGGACATTTGACATTTGACACTAATGGAAAAGTCCATTACTTTCGATTGTACCACAGTGTATCAGTCTCTGTGTACAATGTTTTCTTGGCTCTGCATCACTTCCTGGAGGTTGTTCCAGTCTCCATGGAATTCCTCCACTTTATTATTCCTTTTAGCACAATAGCATTCCATCACCAACATATGCCATAATTTGTTCAGCCATTCCCCAATTGAAGGGCATCCCCTCATTTTCCAGTTTTTTGACACCACAAAGAACACAGCTATAAATATTCTTGTACAAGTCTTTTTCCTTATTATCTCTTTGGGGTACAAACCCAGCAGTTCCATGGCTGGATCAAAGGGCAGACAGTCTTTTATTGCCCTTTGGGCATAGTTCCAAATTTCCCTCCAGAATGGTTGGATCAATTAACAATTCCACCAGAAATGAATTAATGTCCCAACTTTGCCACATCCCCTCCAACATTCATTACTTTCCTTTGCTGTCATGTTAGCTAATCTGCTAGGTGTGAGGTGATACCTCAAAGTTGTTTTGATTTCCATCTCTCTAATTATGAGAGATTTAGAAGACTTTTTCATGTGCTTATTAATAGTTTTGATTTCTTTGGCTGAAAACTGCCTATTCATGTCCCTTGCCCATTTATCAATTGGAGAATGGCTTGATTTTTTGTACAATTGATTTACCTCTTTATAAATTTGAGTAATTAGGCCTTTGTCAGAGGTTTTTGTTATGAAGATTGTTTCCCAATTTGTTGCTTCCCTTCTAATTTTGGTTACATTGGTTTTGTTTATACAAAAACTTTTTAATTTGATGTAATCAAAATTATTTATTTTACATTTTGTGACTCTTTCTATGTCTTGCTTGGTTTTAAAGTCTTTCCCTTCCCAAAGGTCTGACATGTATACTATTCTGTGTTCACCTAATTTACTTATAGTTTCCTTCTTTATGTTCAAATCATTCACCCATTCTGAGTTTATCTTGGTGTAAGGTGTGAGGTGTTGATCCGAACCTAATCTCTCCCACACTGTCTTCCAGTTTTCCCAGCAGTTTTTGTTAAATAGTGGATTTTTGTCCCAAAAGCTGGGGTCTTTGGGTTTGTCATAGACTGTCTTGCTGAGGTCACTTACCCCAAGTCTATTCCATTGATCCTCCTTTCTGTCTCTTAGCCAGTACCAAATTGTTTTGATGACCACTGTTTTATAGTATAGTTTGATATCTGGGACTGCAAGGCCACCTTTCTTTGTATTTTTTTTCATTATTTCCCTGGATATCCTTGATCCTTTGTTCTTCCAAATTAACTTTGTTATTGTTTTTTCTAATTCAGTAAAAAAAAATGTTTGGAAGTTCAATGGGACTAAATAGATAGATAAGTTTGGCTAGGATGGTCATTTTCATTATATTGGCTCATCCTACCCATGAGCAGTTAATGTTTTTCCAATTGCTCAGGTCTAGTTTTAGTTGTGTGGAGAGTGTTTTGTAGTTGTGTTCATATAGTTCCTGTGTTTGTCTCAGGAGATAGATTCCTGGCCTTTTCTCATACACTTTTATGATTTGCCCTGGACTTTTCTAGTTCAGGGGGAGCTAGGTGGTGCAGTGACAGAGTGCCAGGACTCTTGCCAGGAAGTCTCATGTTCCTGAGTTTAAATCTGGCCTCAGACACTTACTAGCTATGTGACTATTTGACCCTGTTGGCCTGAGTTTCCTCATCTATAAAATGAGCTAAAGAAGGAAATGGCGAACCACACGAATATCTTTGCCAAGAAACTCCTAAATAGTGTCTCAGAGATTCAAGCACAACTGAAAAATAACTGACTAAACTTCAAGCTTACTTGGAAGGTTCTGTGACAGGAATCTGGGTGCTTGACTAGGAAATACTAGTTTTAAATATTGGTCTCTCTTCTCTCTTTAATTGTTTGTTCCTACTCATTTATTTTAGTTGCTCTATAATATAGCCTTTGCTTGAAGACCTCTTTGAGGGAAAACTCACCCCCTCTAAAAGAAGCCTTATTCCCGTCTTAGAAAACTAAATTTTAGGAAAAATTTCCTTATATCAAGCTTAATATATATTTCTTTGGAATTTCCACCTGCCATTCTGTGGTTTGCCTTGCAGTGATAATTGGACCAAGGCTAATCCCTCAGGAATAGAGTTACTTTCATCCCCTATCCTCTTTTCCTTGTCTTCTTTTCCCCAAGATAAATTATGATTAAGTAAACATTTATTAAGCACCTCACCTACTATGTGCCAGACACTGAGCTAAGCAATGAAAACATGTGGAAATATATATATATATATATATATATATATATATATATATATAAAAACAATCCTTGCCCTGGAAAAACTTACATTCCCCTATCAGAGGAAGGGCAAGAAGGAAAAGTAATCTTTTAAATAAGCACAAAGTACACAAAAAGTAAATACAAAGTAATGGGAGAGGAGAACTAGAAGCTGGACCAATCAAGAAATGTTCTAGAAGGTGACACCTCAGCTAAGCTCTAAAAAAAAACTAAGGATCTAATAGGCAGAAGTAAGCATATAGTTCACTTCAAATATGGGAAATAGACTAAATATGGGAGTTGGAATATTTTGTATGAGGAACAAGTAAGCAAGTCTGGCTAAAACATACTATAAGTTCTGTAAGAGTATTCTATAATCAGTCTGAAATGTAAACTTGAGTCACATTATAAAGAGTTTTAAATTCTGGACAAATGAGTTTATATTTATGTTTTATTCTAAAAGCAATGGGGAGACACTAGAGGTTCTTGAACATAAAAATCACATGGGAGTCAGCTAGATAGCTCAGTGGGTTGAGAGCCAGACCTAGAGACAGAAGGTCCTAGATTCAAATCTGGCCTCAGACACTTCTCAGCTATGTGACCCTGGGCAAGTCACTTAACCCCCATTGCCCAGCCCTTACCTCTTTTCTGCCTTGGAACCAATACTTTGTGTTGATTCTAAGATAGAAGGTAAGGGTTTTAATTTTTAAAAATCACATGATCAGATAGAAACTTTAGGGCCATCATCTGAGCACCTTTGAGGAAATAGATTAGAAGGGGAGAGGGAATAAAGTCAACTAGGAGGGTATAGTAATAGTCAAGATGAGAGAAGTTGAGGGCTTGAGGTGGGTAGTGGTTCAATGAGTAAAGAAAAGAATGAAAGTGAAATATGTTGTATAAAAAGAATTGCAAAGACTGGTAACTGATCCAAGTGGGATGAAGAAGAGTGAAGAATTACATCTTGGAAATTACCAAGCTGAAGGATTGAAACAGACTTGACAGAAACATGGAAGTGAGGAAGAAGAGTATGTTGGAGGGGAGAGATCCTTTCTGGGACATGTTGAAATTGAGATGCTTATGAGAAATGCAGATGGAAATACCCAGCTCTTTTTGAGATGGCAAAGAATAGGAAACTGAAGAGATGCCCATCAATTGGGGAATGGCTAAAGATGTTGTGGCATATGATTGTAATAGAATACTATTGTGCCATAAAAAATGACAAACAAGATGATCCCAAAAATACCTGAAAAGACTGATATGAAGTAATGCAAAGTGCAGTGAGCAGGACCAGGAGAACATTGTATGCAGGAACAATAATAATGTATGAAGGTCAATTGTAAATGGCTTTATTATGAAAAAGGCATGGTCCAAAATGACTATAAAAGAGTCATGTTGAAAAAGGCTATCCACCACCAAAGAAGGAACAGAAAGAGTCTGGATGCAGATTGAAACATGCCATTCTTCACTTCATTTCCTCCATGAATTTTTCTCTAGTGTAAGCAATTTGTGGCTTGTTTCACAACATGACAAACATGGAGATATGTATTATATTATAATATATGTATAACCTATATCATGTTACTTGCCTCCTTGGGGAGGGGGAAAGAGTGGAAGGTGAAAGGAAAAAAAGAATGAGGCATAGATTTTTGGACCTAGCTAATGTGAGAATCTGTTTCTCTTGGATAAGCATATTTATTATAATGTGTTACTTATTTATATTATATTATTTTTACATATTATATTATGTTATATGTTATGTTATATTTTTAAGTGACAGCAAAAAGAAGCATCCCTCTTTGTATTTAAGTATCATCTTCTACATAAAGCTTTTTCCTGATTCCCCCAACCATTAGTGCTTTCCCTACCAAATTATGTTTTATTTAGTTATGTTGAATCTTTTCTTATTGTTAACTTTATATTTGTGGTGTATATATATTTATAAATACCTAAGAAACTAAGTGGCATGGGGAAGAGAATCCTAGATTTTAAAGACTTTATTGTCTGAAATTTGTGAAAATCAGAACATTTGCCTTCCAGTTCTATAGCATCTTTCTCATTCTCCATGATTTTTCAAAGTTCACTGATAATAGAATAATAATGACATCTGTCCACTTTTTAACAAAGCATTTAGCCAAGAAAAGACAGAGGAGAGAGAGTGTCCAGGAGGAGAAGATTGTTAGTACTAAATGCTATGTAATGATCAAAAAGGATGAATAAAAAAAAAAGGATTTGAACTTCTAGCATGAACTTGTCAAGGGCAATGGGTGCTTTTTTATCTCCCCATTTCTTTTGGATCTTATGCACCCAATTACTTTGAATATATTTTATAATATATATAACTTCATAATGTATCAAGTAATATGTTACATTATGGTATAGTGCTTTTAATATATATTTTCCTTAATGAGACATGTAATAAATTGCTTTGTAGTTTATATAATACATACTCTGCTGAATTGAATGTTACTTATTTCTCTACATAGATGTTCTTCTCTTCCCCCAGAGAATGTAAGTTATTTATATTTTTTGTATCACCAGCATCTAACATATTGCTGGAATATATCAAAGGCATTTAATAAATACCTACTGAATTGAATTTTTACCCAAAGCTAAAGTACTAGTCAGGTCATGTCTAATTTTCCTCTCCTTTTCTCTATCAAAAATTCTAAAATAAAGTGGTCACTTCTCTACAAGATTCCCATCATTTCCACTGCTATCAACTTAACTTCTTAGTGAAATATGGTTTAGAAATTTCTCTCTTCTGCCCCTCGATTGGGGAATGGCTGAACAAATTGTGGTATATGTTGGTGATGGAATACTATTGTGCTGAAAGGAATGATGAACTGGAGGAATTCTGTGTGAACTGGAATTGATGCAGAGCAAAAGGAGCAGAACCAGAACATTGTATACAGAAACTGAAACACTGTGGCATAATCAAATGTAACAGGCTTTTCTGCTAACAGCAATGCAACGATCCAGGCCAATCCAGAGGAATTTATAAGAAAGAACACTGTCAATATCCAGAGAAAGAATGGTGGGAACAAAAACACAGAAGAAAAACATATGATTGATTACATGGTTCGATGGGGATATGATTGGGCTTTTGGTTTTTAAAGATCACTCTAATGCAAACATGAATAACATGCAATAGGTTTTGAACAATGATACATATATAACCCAGTAGAATTTTTTGCCAGTTCTGGGTGGGGGGAGGGAAGAGGGGTGGGAAAAATCATGAATCATGTAACAATGGAAAAATATTCTAAATAAATAAATAATAATAAAAAAAAGAAATTCCCCTCTTTAGTTTCTCTTCTCTTTGATGGATGAAATTACCATGTAGGCAAACCAAGAAATCATTAGCTGTTTGTCATTAGAAGAGAGAAAGTTCCAACAGGAGTCCAAATAATTGAAGACTCAAGACTAGTAGATCATGTCAGTGTCATTCCTACATGCCTTTGATACTTGCTAGCTATGTGACCTTGGAGATTTCACTTAATTTGTCAGTGGCTGAGGCTACTCCATAGACCTTATTTATTAAGTCTCAAGGGAAGTGTATGGTTTTGGAGGAAGTTTACACACCAAAAACTGCTTACACTGAGGAAATTTCTTGAGTATTCATTTATTAATAATTCTCATTTGTTGTGTATCAGTGCTGTCCTAGGAAACATGCAAACATAATTAGAATGCTATTTTAATAGCATTGAAAAAGAACTAGAAAGGAATTACTATAACTGTTTGGAAATGTCAAAACCATTCTCTTAACAGGCAATAATAATGACTAATGTTTTATAATTTAATAATAATGTTTAAAAGTTTCTGTGTTACAGATCTTTATGAGGTAGCTAACCATTAGAAAAAATATTTTTTATTTACTGTAAGGATCAAAAGAGCTGCCTTAAGAAAGGCAGAAAGGAAGAAAATTAAGATCCTAGAAAAGGAAGCTGAGTACTACATGATCATATGATCTTTAAAGTTTAATCTTCATTATTAACATTTTCTCCATCAATGACTTTGATCTAGACAATAAATAGACAAACAGTAAATCAACTTCTGATTTGTTGCATTTGCTGATTTCCAAAGTGTAAATGCCCATACCAAAAATTTAACAATCAGCTCTGTCTTATATATATATATATATAAATTCTTGAAAACAAAAGAAAAAAATTGATTTACAAACAACTAAGAAATAATAATGCATTGCCCTCTAGTTGGCATGTGTAGATAAAAAGCTCATCACATAATCCCTGCATCATCTAACTTCATGGAAGAATAAGAAATAAAAGAGCAAGAAGGTAATAATAATTTATCTAGACTTTAGGAAGATACTCAACAAAGCATTATGAGAAAGGCTTGTAGATGCCTTGTTCAGTTCAACATGATGGATAGATAGCCAACTATCCCCAGGAAACCTAGAAAATTGTTACTTTTTATTATTGTTGTTCTCCAAATATTATCAGAATTATTTGTGCTACTAAATGAAAAACAAATTTTGAGATTGAACAAAAAGCACCCAAACCCTGGAGGAACATGGGTTCATGGGGGATAATGGGGTACAGCACTATTTCTCTATGTCATTCAATATCCTCACATTTCCTTTTTTTATACATTGTTACTGATAGCTTTTTTAAAATGTCATCTACATTTCTAAAGGTTTTCTTCCTTCTTCTCCTCCCAAAGAGCCACCTCTTACATAATAAAGAATTAAAAAGAGGGAGAAAAAAAAACTAGCAAAATTAACCAACATATCAATAAAGTGTGACATTAAAAGCCATGTTTCAAACTCATAATTCCTTCTATCTCTGTAAAGAAATTGGGGAAGATACCATCTCAAAACCCTTCTTTAAGGCCAAGATTGGACCATATAATTTCGCAGCATTCATTTTCAATTGTTTTGTCAATTAATATTCTTTCCAGTTTCATTGTTATAGTCAGCATGTATATTATTGCCTGATTCTACTTCACTTTCCATCAGTTTTCGGTATTCATCCTATTCATAATTTTTTTAATGCTTGCCTTCTGTCTTAGAATCAAATCTGAGTATCACTGGCAAGGAGTAGGCAATTATGGTTAAGTAATGTGCCTATGTTCACACAGCTAGGAGGTGTGTGAGGCCAAATTTGAACCTGGAACTTCCCTTTTCCAGGCCTAGATTTCTATTCACTGAGCCACTTAGATACCCCTTATTCAACATTTCTTACCACAATAACATTCTATAACATGCATGTCTAGTGATTTATTTAGCCATTCCCCAATCGAAGAGCGTCTATTTTGTTTCTAGTTCTTTGCTACCAAAAAAAGTACTACTAAAAATATTTTAGTGTACATATAAGGCCTTTCTTTTTGTTGCTGAAATCCTTATGTAAATACAGGAGTGTACTGGTAAATGTTTAACAATTATTTTTTTAAATGAAGGGCATATTTTGAAATATATCTTTAAAGTTTAATATTCATTGTTAACATTTTCTCCATCACTGACTTTGGTCTAGACCTGTGTTGGCAAACCTATGGCAGATTTTCCAGAGGGAGCTGCTCCCATCCCTCTCTCCACAGGTTGCTGAGGGCATTTTTCCCATCACCTTCCCCTCTGCCCAGTAGCCTAATAGGAGTGCTTATTCCCTCCCCTGTCTGAGGTAAGGTGGAGGTTTAACAAAAGGTGTGTGGATTGCAGTTTGGGCACTTGGTCTCTAAGATCTCTAAAAGGTTCATCATCACTGTTCTAGACAATCAATAGACAAACAGTAAACTGATTCCTGATTTGTTGCATTTGATGATTTCCAAAGTATAAATGCCCACTCCAAAAATTTAACAATCAACTCTCAATAGTCAGTTATCAGCTAGCTCCAGCACACCTCTGGGTATATCAATTGCCTTAAAAATAAGTGGGGACCCTAGCCTTATACCATTTAAAGGGGTCCTCATGGAAATGATAAGTAAATTAGATGAACATAGAATACAACCTGTCAGATCTATGGGAAAGGAAAGAATATAAGACCAAGCAAGATAAAGAAAAGATTGCAAAATGTAAAATGAACAATTTTGTTAACATTAAATTAAAAAGGCTTTGCACAAACAAAACCAATGCAACCAAAATTAGAAGGTAAACAATAAATTGAGAAAAAATGTAACAAAAACTTCTGACAAAGATCTAATTTCTCAAATTTATAAGGAGCTAAGTCAATTGTACAAAAAAGTCAAGCCATTCCCCAACTGATAAATGGGCAAGGGGCATGAATAGGCAGTTTTCAGATAAAGAAATCAAAACTACCAATAAGCACATGAAAAAGTATTCTAAATCTCTCATAATTAGAGAAATACACATCAAAACAACTCTGAGGTACCACCCCACACCTAGCAGATTGGCTAATATGACAGTAAAGGAAAATAATAAATGTTGGAGGAGATATGGCAAAATTGGGACACTAATACATTGCTGGTGGAGTTGTGAATTGATCCAAGCATTCCAGAAGGCAATTTGGAACTATGCGCAAAGGGCTTTAAAAGAATGCCTGCCCTTTGATCTAGCCATTTTATGCTGAGTTTATATCCCAAAGAGATAATAGGGGAAAATGCATGTACAAAAATATCTATAGTCATACTCTTTGTAGTGCCAAAAAACTGGAAAATGAGGGGGTGTCCATCGATTGGGGAATGGCTGAACACATTGTGGTATCTGAAGGTGATGGATGGCATACTATTGTGCTGAAAGGAATGATGAACTGGAGGATTTCTAAATGAATAGAAAAACCTCCAGAAATTGATGAAGAGCAAAAGGAGCAGAACCAGGAGAACATTGAACACAGAGACATCCATTGTGGTACAACCGAATGTAATACACTTTTCTACCAGCAGCAATGCAATGATCCAGGACAATCCAGAGGATCTTATGAGAAAGAAAGCTATCCATATCCAGAGAAAGAATTGTGGTAGCAGAAACACAGAAGAAAAGCATATGATTGATCACATCATTCAATGGGGATATGACTGGGGATTTTGACTTTAAATGAACACTCTATGGCAAATATTAATAATATGGAACTAGGTTTTGAACAATGATATATGTAAAACCCAGTGGAATTGCTTATCAGCTCTGGGAGGGGGTTGGGAGGAGTGGAAGGGAAAGAGTATGAACCATGTAACCATGGAAAAACATTCCAAATTAATTAATCAATTAAAAAAGAAATAAAATAAATAAATAAAGGGGTCCTCATATATGGCTAGGAGTATGGCAGTCTCAGCATATAAGATAGCTTTATCTGGATACCAAATGTCCTGAGCCCCTACGTAGTCCCTTCCCCACCCCAACCATGATCCCAACATTACCATAGTAATAACAATAGCAATGATAATAATAGCCAATATTTCTATAGTACCTTAAGGTCTAAAAAACACTTTAGGGAAAGGAAGGGATGGGAACATGCATTTATTAAGCACTTACTATGTGTCAAGTCCTGTGCTAAGTGTATATAGATATTTTCTTATTTTATCCTCACACCAACCCTCAGAAACAGGTATTACTATTATTTCCATTTTACAGAGAAGAAAACTGGTAAATTGAGGTTAAGTGACACAGCTAGTTTGAACTCAGGTCTTTTCAAATCTGGGACTAGAATTCCAATCATATGCAATCTTTTTAAAATAAATATTATCATATTATATTCTCACAACAAATTCTGGAAGTATTATTATTCCCATTTTATAGATGAAGCAGCTAAGGTAGACAGAAGTTAAGTGACTGACCTGGGATCACAGAACTAATGTCTGAGGCCACATGGCTTCTAAGAAATAAGAACTACTTTGCTCATGGGTTCCATTCTGTTCTGTTCTAGGTGGAAAGTCTTCTGTCTCCTTTTGATACTACTATGTCATGGTGAAAAAGGAACCACGATGAGTCACTTTCAGTATTAAGTATAAAAGGTTAGATTTGAACTCTGGACCCTTTATGCTGTAAAAAACCTGCTTGCCAGCCATTCTACGACTTAATTACAGATATCTCAGAAAAATGTTTTTGACATTCTATATGTTTATCAATTTTATACTATTGTTTCATCTTTTCATTTATCTTTCATTGTTAGCACAGCCTATAAAAAAAACAACCTCTTTTTTTATTTTTAAGATATAGATGACTTCCAATAAATCCACTAAAATCATCATCCTGCCCTAGCAGTAGCACTTGTGTGCTGGAGCTTTGCACTCAAAGCACAAACTCTGAAAGGTCCTATGAGATGTGACTGGAGAGAAAAAGTCACCTGAGAGACTTTTGCTTAAAATAATGGTTAGAGCAGGCACTGGGCTTCAAAGCTCAGGAAGAACTAGATTCAAAACCTGCCTCAAACGCTTCCTGGCTCTGTAACCCAGTGCAAGCAACTTTAACCACTGTAGACCTCAGTTTTCCCTGAGTAAAATGAACAGGTTGGACTTGATGCCCTCTAACTTCCCTTTTAGCTCCAAATCTCAAAATCTAAGGTTGCTCCCAACAAATCTCAAAAATCCTTGATGAAGCTAGAAAGAAATAGTGATCTCTTTCAGTAGAGGGATTACAAACACAGACAAAATCCCAGATCCTTGAAGTAGTAACAGGAAAAGTATTGCAGATAAATTGGGAGAATTGGGAGATTACACACACACATAGAAGAGGCCAAGAGATGTGGGTGAGTCCAAGCAAGGATTAGTAGAGAAGAGGTTTACCAGTCTCAAAAGATGTGGGAGGTTGTTCTAGCAGAAAGTAAAGAAAATCACAGTAAAGCAGTTTAGTTTCAAGTAATTGCATTGTTTCTCCTCTTGCCAGGAAAATTCTTTCTTTACAGGCAATGCCATTAGTCCATTTTATTATCACAGAAGTACTAATTGACCAGCCTGAAAGGTAGGAAGGGAACTGTAACAGATCCAAATATTGCCCACCAGTGGTGTACAGCTCAAAGCATGCAATGACTTTCCCTGGAGGAATGGATGGATGATACAATTTATTCCACTGGTCATGAAGGTAGCTAAAGCAGGCCCTGTGGAGTCCTTAAAGCTCAGTGGAACATTGAAGATGCCAAGGTTATCCACTGCATCCTGAGACATCACTAGTTGTCTTGGCTTTTGTCTTGCCACTGGACTTTGAGGAATCTAGAAGAGAGAATGAGGCTGTGACAGAATTAGCTACTCTCAGCAATACAATGATCCAGGACAATTCTGAGGTACTTATGACTGACAAAGAACTCTATCCACCTCCAGAGGAAGAACTGTTGGAGTCAGAATGCAGATCAAACCACATTATTTTTCACTTTAGTTTATCTGGATTTTTATTTGGAGATTTCATTTATATGATTATTCTCTTACAAAAATGAATAATATGGAAATACAGTTTGCATGCTAACACATGTATAACCCAGAACAATTGTTTATTATCTCCAGGAAGAGAGAAGACAGGAAGGGACACAATTTGGATAATATAATTCAAAAAACTTATGTGGAAAATTGTATATTAAAATAAAGTATCTTTACCAAAAAAAAAAAAAAAAGCATTCTTGGGCCCAAGTTTCTTCATCCATAAAGTTAAGGGAGTTGAATTTGGTAGCCTCTGAGAAGAGGTCCTTTCCCACTTTCTTTCAGGGAATCAATATCGTAGCTGGATTTGAATTTAGATCCTTTACCCCCAGATTCAGTATTCTTTGCCATCTCCTTGATCCTTGAAAAATCTTAATCAGGAACTGGTTTGCTCTATCAAATTTATTGATTTAAAGTGATAGTCCTATATGTCATTGGATTGAGATGTGAGGATTGAGACTTTGAAGACCGAAGTCACTTTGAGATGACATTTAGTTCACCTTTTTGTTTTCAGGCAGACCTAAATATAAATTACAAAACCAAGTGGGGAGTCTTAACCTTTTCATTTGTTTGTTTAAATCTCCAAGTAATTTAACTTTAGAAGATCACTTTTTTTAATCAGGATTTACAATCATTTGCTGTGGGCCAGTTGTTTCAGTTGTGTCCAACTCTTCATTACCCTGTTTGGGTTTTTCTTAGCAAAGATACTGGAGTGGTTTGCCATTTCCTTTTCCAGCTCATTTCAAAGACGACAAAACTGAGGCAAACAGGGTTAAGTGTTTTGTCCAGAGTCACATAGCTAGTATGTGTCAGAGGTCACATTTGAACTCAGGTATTCCTGACTCAAAGCCCAGAGCTCTATCCACCACACTACCTAATTGCCTTACAACCATTACAACCACTGTTCTGTCTTACTCTTTCTTCTTGAATGTTGAAAATATGGTGATAGGGACTAGACCTATGATTCAAGTAAGGGATAGAACTTCTATATGAGGAAACAGCTTCAGCCCATGACAGGTCAGAATCTGCTTAGTAATTTATAATCTCAAAGAGCTGGCTAGAGCTGTAGGGTCAAACTTATGTGCAAATGGGAGCCACTAAACTGTACATAAGGATCCCTGATGGCTTGACATTGAGTCAGGAAATCAGATACTAACATTATCTATACTTTATTGTCTTTTGGGGAAAGTAGGTGGCACAATAGATATGAAGCCAGGAAACTCTTCCTTAGTTGAGATCTAGACTCAAATACTCACTTGCTGTATTACCTTGGGCAAGTCATTTAACCCTGTGTGCCTCAGTTTCCTCATCTGTAAAATTGGCTGGAGAAGGAAATGGCAAACCAATTCAGTATCTATGCCAAAAAAAAACAAAAAAACAAATAGGGTCACAAGGAGTCCCATATGACTGAACAATAATACTGTGCTTTTATTTTTATTATTATTTTCTCATTACATTTTAATTTAATGGGATCATACTCCCTAGCTGCTTTGTACACAACTCTGGTATTATAAATAAGTAGCTGGGTAGAACATATTAACATTATTTATGCTCTGTTGCAATTTCATATATTTTGTTAAATATTTTCCAATTTCATTTTAATCTGGTAAGGCTGCAGATTATATAGTTAGATATCTGGAGTCAGGAAGACAAATTCAAATTTAGACTCAGACACTTGCTACAGTTAGGTTCTTCATAATTCTCACTCAGGAACTGTTTTACCTTGGAAGTCATTTAACCCTTCTGCCTCAGTTTCTCCATACATAAAATGGAAATAAGAGCACCTACTTCTCATGGCTATTGTGAGGATCAATTAAAACAATATTTGTAAAATTTAAAGGCAATTTAAATGCTAACTTAATTTTCTAAGTCTCAAAGTACCATATAATGCTAGGGGGCAGGATTGGCAGTGGGGAGGATGTGAGGGCAAACCTTAGTTCAAATTTATCTCTGACATACACTGGCTTTGTGACTCCACAAATCATTTAATCTCTCAAAGCTCTAGGCTGTGTTTTTAAGACTTTCAGAATAAGTGTGGGTAAAGAGACTTTCTTACCAAGAACTCTCTACCCTAATGAAATCATAGACATATTTCATTTTATTTTACTTTTAGTATAATCTTGACCTTGTGTACCATATCATAAATTTGCCCAACTTCAAATAAATTTAAGTCTTTGTTGAAGAAGTATAAAACATTTCCCAATTCAGTAATTATTGAGCACTTACTCTGTCTTCTAAGAAGAAAACATGAAGGAGTTAGAAGTTGTCCTAATCTTCCAAGAACAATAAAGGCCTCCATGATAAGAGAAGGGAATATGTCGAAAACAATTTTCAAGCAAATATATAGGGCCTTCAGCTTTCCTGTTTCATCACTTAAAAAAAAAACAACTTCTATGATAAAAGAATTAGGTAAGAGAGAATTCCCAACTAACAAATATTGACCAAACAAAAGACATAAGAGCAGAATCACCCTAAATTACTGACATAGTTACTTATTGCCCTGAAAGGTAAGTAATTCACTTGTGGTCTGACAATATGTGACACAAAGAAGATTTAAACCTAGTTCTTGACTTTAAGACACAACTCTATGCTGTCTCATAATTTGATCACACCAAGTTCCAAAATAAGAACTTGACCATACTATACCATCCCAGACTTGCAAATTTAAATGCAATCTGGCCAAGGAACTCTATGAAAACCATAATAGACAATCTAAGACCTAGAGAAAAGGAGTGATAAGTGATCCTTCATGGAGTAACATCAATTTTGCACCAATACCAGTATCCTTCTGAACAGAGTCAAGGTGAAAAGCTGCTCTGACATGAGAGGCATGAGCATCCAGAATGCCAGAGTATCCAAATGTCACCAACAGGCTGACATCTCTTCTTTGGCCAATAGGAAGTCATTCTGCACAAACTTCCCCTCACCTTTTGGTTTAGATCATATCAACACTTGGTAAAGAGCCTAGAATCATAATGGCGAGTTGGTAGAGGAGGATGTTTCATAACCTAGATGCTGAATGCCCTCCATCAATAAATATCAGTATTCATCCATATTAACAAATAGCAAATCCCTCATTTTATAGATGAGAGAAATGGTGGTTCACTAAAAGAGTGAATATCAAAGACAACATCTGAACCCAGGCTTTCTGATGCTGGAACCAACCCTTCTTCCACCAAATAGGTGTTGCATCTACATGGGGTCAACCAACAACTGGGCAACAGAGAAATTCTAGTCTGCTATTGTGATATTCTTAGCATTTTCTATAGAAATGGCTAAAAAGCAGTAGGTTTATAATGATGCATGTAGCAAATGGCATTTTCCAAAAGAACAGCTGCTGAAAAAAGCTGGAAATATCTGCATAAAATGATATAGAATGAAATAAACAGAATTGGAAAAACACTGTACACAGTAATAGCAATATTATATGATAAGCAGCTATGAAAACGTTAGCGAAACAATTCTGAAAGACTTGTGATGGGGAATGCCATCCACCTCCAGAGAAGAAACTATTGGAATTGGATGAATGCAGATCAAATAAAGCACACTATCTTTCTCATCAGTGTCTTTATGGTTTTTTTGGTTTTGTATGAGTGTACTCTTACAACAAAGACCCATATAGAAGTGTGTTTTGCATGATAATACATGCATGGCCCAGATAAAATTGTTTACCATCTCCAAGTTGGGGGAGAGAAGGAGATGGTTTGGATCTTATAATTTGGGAAAGCATATCGAAAATTATTATTATATGCAATTGGGAAAAAAATAGCTTTGAACTCAAAAAAAAAGTACAGCTGCTCAATTTTAAGAAAAACTTGTTTTGAAACAAAAATAGTCACTTACTCAGGGAGCCCTAAATCACTAAGGGTTAAAATCTGCCTTTTCAATAAGTAACAAATAATTTTTGCTTCATATTAATAAATCTGAGTAAGTGTTACAAAGGAATCCTCCCTAGCCAAGTTGAAAACAAGAAAGGTTAGTAATTGGTCCAAAGATCAAGGTCAATAGAGAAGAGTCCAAATGTCATCCAACACTATTTAATGAGAACAGCCTCTTCACTAAATGTCTTCAGATAAGTAATTAGAAAGACTTTTGGTGAGGGCATCAACATATTAACTCCTTTCTTGCTCTAGTCTTAAGGACCTAGAAAATCAGGGAACAGTACTTTTTCAGTTTATAGCACCAATTAATATTCATGCTGCAAGTTATTATAAACATAAACAAAAACATTTATTTTTAGAAATATAATTGCAACTAGTATTCATGGAATCAATTATCAGCACATGTAAATATGAAAAAGTATTTGACATTCTGGGTCTGCTTGTTTCTTATTATTTTCACCAAGGACCCATTTGCTAATTTGAGTTTCAATAGCTTTTACATCTACTGCCACACCTACAACCAGTTTCTGATTAGCTCCCCAGACAATGTCCCCTATTCTCTCTACTCACATAATTACACACACACACACACACACACACACACACACACACACACACACACACACATACACACACAGATCCCCAAACTATGGCACTAGCACAGTGCCAGGCACACAGTAGCCATATTATAACTGCTTTTCCATTCATTCCTTCTCAATTCTTAAGATAAGACTTTGGTCATGAGACTATAATAAAGGCTTTTAAAATTTCTTTGGATTTCTTTCTTTGCCAAGTTGAAGCTCATTTAATGGAGGCTTAGATTATATCTTTAGGGCCTTTGGGATAGAAGATTGCATACTTGCACATAATATGAACTCTTCAATGGTTTCAATTCAGTTTACCTGTCTTTGCCCCAAATTGTTTCTCTTTTTTGTAAACCCTGGCCTGGAATTCCTTTTTCATTCCAGTTAAATTCAACTTGCTTTTTTAGACTTGACCACTTCACATTTGCAAAGTGCTTTACAAATGTAAGATAGCAGATCCTTTCACTTAGGAGTCTGAGGAGGGCTGTCACAATGGGAAATCAGTTATTTCACTGGCAACCATCTCCCCTTAGAGAAACTTGCTAATGACATTTCTAATGAGAGCAATCACAAAAATTTTCCTCTCTGTGTCTATGAGAAATCATTCCTAGCCAGAAAAAAAAGTTTTAAGTCTCCTGTAAAAGCTAAATTTGTTTCTAATTTATCCCTTTTCCTGAAATGTGTGGTCCAAAGGCCATTCCAATAACACATTAATGATATGTTGTTTGCTCTTCAATTTTAGTGATGGCTAACCTGAAACCAAGCCTCCACTTATTTTTCAGGTGCCTGAAATGATGCGAAAATCTATTGGATGGACTGCAGTTTTAAATCTTAAGTGAAGTTGACAATTTCTGTTTCTGTCACATTGTCTTTCATTAGCATCACTTCGAAGGTCACAGCCTCATTTTTCCCCATGCATTTATTTTTGGAGTTGAAATTTTTAGTGGTGATTTTGTACCCTAAAAAGTTTAACATTCTTCTTAGAATGTAAAACTCTCATTATTGACACAATTTCCTAATGATTTAAAACATTATATATGCAATTTAAAGAAATATAATCAAATATTTTGAGAGAAATATTTTTACTATATGTGACTTCTATCTTCCTTCTGGTTCTTCCTTCATTCTCAACAGGAATCCTTACCTCCTTTATTGAAAAGAACTTTGTCAATACTATCTCTATATCATCTCTCATTTTACCAGTATCAAATGGTTCAACATCAGAAACTATTGTGGATGTGTCAGTAGAAATGGCATTTAAAAAGAGGTACTACATTTGCTTTGCCACAGTACCCAAATACCATGGGATCTCCTCATTTGACTTGCAGCCTTCCGTATGTTTTGTCTCCCCCATTAAAATGTAAGTTCCTTGAGAACAAGAACAATTTTATTTTTCTATTTATTTCTCCAGTGCTTGCCAAAGTGTTTTGCACATAATGAGTACTTAATAAATGTGATGATTCATTCATATATCCCCTTCTCTCTAGTCATATAGCCATCACCTTTCTTCCATAGTCTTCTTTCTTCCCACCTAGATCATAGCTTCCCAATTTGTCTCCCTGTTTTAAGTCACTCCCCACTCAAATCTATTCTCTATTTGGCTGCTGAATTGATTTTCCAAAAATTCATGTCTCACCATGTCATTCCTCTACTAAGTAAATTCTAGTGACCCCTTCTTACCTTTATGTTCAAAATAGATAAGTAAATTGCCTTTCCAGTCTTATTACATATTACTTCCATTCATTGATTCTATAAAACATTTATTAAGCACCAACAATGAGCACTATATTATGTATTGGGAAAACATATGCAATCAAATAAAATATAACCCCTCATTAAGTTTCCAATTTCATCCAGGGATAAGACTAAACACAAATGAGTAAATTATGCTAGATTCTATGATGAATGCATTTTGTTGTTGTTGTTGTTGTACATTTGTTTCAGTCATGTTTGATTCTTTGTGGCCCCATTTAAGGTTTTCTTGGCAAAGAGGCTGGGGTGGTTTGCCATTTTCTTCCAGCTCATTTTACAGATGAGGACACTAACCCAAAAAGGACTAAATGACTTGCCCAGGGTCACACAGCTAATAAGTGTCTGAGGCCAGATTTGAACTTAGGAAAATAAGTCATCCTGACTCCAGCCCTGGCATTCTATCCACTGAACCTGCCTGATCTGCCTGATAAATGCATTAGAGAGGTACAAAACTGAGGGCAATATGAGGTCTGAATGCTAGGATCTTTAGCAATAAAGAGCTTTAGTGAAGGTTTCATAAGAAGGAAGTAACATTTGAGTTGACCTTCAAATGATTGTTAGGAATCGAGAAAGTGAAGAAGAGATGGAGGGGCCTCATATCAACCTGAGCAAATATATAATGGCATGAAACCAAGTCATACATTCAGGTTGGAGCATAGGTTGCATGGAGGGAAGTTATATGAAGAGTCTGAAAAGGTAAATTATGGCGATTTCTGGATGCCAGGCAAAAGAGTTTTGAACTTTACAAAGGAGGCATTGAGGAGCTACTGAAGATTTTGGTGAAGATAGGACCAGACATACACATGAGTAAGACTTGACCAACAGTGGTGTGAAGAATAGATTCATTGGAGGATGGAAAGGATAGAGGCAGGCTATCTATTAGTGGACTCCTGTCATGATGCAGGCACATGGAAATAAGTATCTATTAATAGGGTAGTGGCAGTGAAGATTAAAAGGAGAGGCAAATGTAAGAACTATACAGAGGTCAAATCAAGAAGACTTGGTAATGGACTGGCTATGAAAGATATTTACTAGATTATTCACTGACTCTTTCCCTTCTCCCTACAAATAAACTCATATTCTCCATGTCCAGAAAAAAGTTTCCCATGACTTTCTCTGTACTCCCTTTGAATTACTTTCACCTTTCCTTCATTTCAATGCCAAACTGAAAGAGTTTTAAACAGCTTCTGCTTCCATATGACCAACTCCTTCAATCTTTTGCAATCTACTGAGGCTACTCTCTCTCCAAGGTCATCCATGACCTCCTAATCAAATTCAACAGACTTTTCAGAGTCATACTTCTTGAACATTTGGAAGGTTGTAACATTGAGACCAACCATTTCTTTCTTGATAACTTTGACATCCAATTAATAGACAAATCTACCTCCAAAATATTTACTGACTTCCCTACCATAGAATCATTGGCTTTTAGAGTTGGAAGGAACTTTAGAAGCCATCTGGTCTGGTCTGTACTCCTAGGAATCTTTTCTACAACATGCCTGACCCATAATCAAGCAGACTTGGTTTAAAGACCTCAAATGAGGGGGAACTCATTACTTTTCAAGACAGCTCATTTCTCTTTGGGAAAGCTCTAATTGTTCAGAAGCTTTTTTTCATTGTAGCAAACCAAAACTTTTCTCTTTGCTCTTTCCACTCATTTATCCTAGTTGTTCTGCATCCTAGGACCAAGTAGAATAAGCCTTTTTCCTCTTCCACAAGGCAAATGCTTTCACCTTCTTAAAGAAATATTTGACTTCCAGGAGCCAAGACACATGAATAAGAAGGAACCACAGAGTTTGTCCAAACTCATTCCCCAAATAACCACCCAAAAAAGCCTCAAAAGCAAATGCTTAAAGATAGTAACCACATACCTTCCTCTTCTCCAGGCTCTATAATTCTATTTTCTTTAACGGACTTTCATATGGCATGAACTTTAGACCCTTCACCATCCTGGATGCTTTCTTTTTCTTTTTTTAAACCCTTCCCTTCTACCTTAGAATCAATATTGATTCCTTGGCATAAGAGTGGTAAGGGTTAGGCAATGGGAGTTAACTGGCGTGCCAAGGGTCACACAACTAGGAAGTGTCTGAGGCCAGAATTGAACCTAAGATCTTCCATCTCTAAGCCTGGCTCTCAATCCACTGAACTACCCAGATGCTTTCTTCTGAATGCTCTGCAGCTTATGGCTATCCTGCCTAAACTGCCCAGAGCTAAATGGAATATTCCTCCTGTGGTGTTACCAGGGCAGAAGAAAGAAAAATCTACAGTATTAAATTCTCATTCCTGGACCATATGTCACTCTTAATGCAACCTAAGGTTAAATTAGATTGTTACTAGATGAGCACAGAAGGGGAAGCTGGGAATAGTCCATTTTTTTTTCACATTTCCCTCCATCCTTAAAGAAATTAAGTTCTAAAGAAGCAAGCTCATCTGTTGACAAACTAAAGAGCTTATATCAGATGACATATCAGAAGTACAATCACAATTAATAAGAGCAATCGGTTTAGAAAATTCCCAATATTCAGAAAGACATTTTGGCTCACTGCCCTAATTTATTTATTTTATCTCTAGCTAACTTTTAATCTCTCTGTATTTGAAGCAAGACCAGATATAGGAAATATTTTAGTAAAAGAAGAAAGTAGAATAAATTATACTGCCAGTTACTGGATAGGCCTAGGGAGGATAATGAGTCCACTTACAAAGTGACATCTTAAACAATTGCCTAATCATCCATAGGTTCCATATCCCCAAAAGCAAACCAAAAAGAATATGTAACCAGGCCCCATCAATATACATCACTCCCAAAGATTTGATAGCCATACCCTAAAGGCCATTGGAGAAAGTTTGCCACAGAAAAATTGCCCATTTTAGATAATAGGTAACCTCCAAACACCCTTTGAGGATTTCTAGATTGTCACAGGATCCAGAATTGTGATAAGATCCCCTCAAGTAACAGAATTGCTAAATACAAAGAACAGAATGCTAAATATAATTATTTTCCAGCTATGGAAAACAAGTGGAGAATCATATTAAATGGGAAATAAGTTCTTAATTTGGAGTCACGGGACACTGCTGAATCCTGGCTCTTCAGTTTAATATCTGTATGACTTTAGAAAAGTAGTACCTCTGGACCTTATGTGCCAAAAGAGGGTTTTGAACTTGACTTCCAACCTCCCAACCAGCTTTGAATCCATGATCCTATGTTATTAGCATACCACTTTTAACTAGTGTCCCCAAACAGTAAAATGTTGCAATAAGATAGAGTTCACTTTCTAAGCAATTTTCAGCCCATTTTTTAAACTCACAATCTCTCTATGTGTATTCTAAATCCTGAATATTAGCATTTAAAGCAAAAAAAAAACCACCATATTATTTTCTCAGAGAATACTGATGTCTTTTTGTCTCTGGCTAGTACACAAGTAACTCCATCAGGTCCTTACAGACTGAACCTTTGGTCCTTGCTTACAAAATTATGCAGGAATTGTTGCCCTGGGCAAAGAACATTACCAGGTGTTTCTTCAAATACTTGAGTGGCAGGCCTGGGGAATTCATAATAACTTGACAGGAACCTTGTACTGTTTGTACCCAGCTCTCCACTCAGCTCAGTTCAGTTTCCAAATTCACTCTCCTCAGTGTCTGTTATTGAATCACGATTTTGTCATTCTATTTCTTCCCTGCCTCAGTATCCCTGGGACCCCCAGACAAACTTTTGCTCTAGAATTTTCCATATATATCATTTTCTAGGAAGAGAAACCAGTGACCTCTTCCAATGACCTGAAGGTTCTCTTCAACACAAAATATCAATAGTACGGCAAAATTGGTCCCCAGTGAGTCACTTGTTTTTGGAAACTAGTTGTGAATGACAAATCTCTTGAAGCCACCAGCTGAAGGTAACAATTATACACTTGTACATGCCAGAGTCAAGCCAGAATTCAACTCCAGATTCAACTGACCCCAAAGTTGATGTCTAATCAAAACACTTGGGTCAGTATGGAAGTTCCAGAGCTAAGCAGATTAAATCCCCTAGATATTGAAAGCATTTTTTTGATGGCCTGATTTAGAGGCCCTCTGCCAGGTGGAGACAAGTGGGGGAAATGCCAAGAAGATGTCAAAGTAGCCAGGGGCAGATGGTTGTTTCTATTAAGTCCATACAATTAATTTGTGAACATTAAAAGTTGATTATCCAGAGGTCAGGTAGGTAGTTCAGTGGATTGAAAGCTAAGCCTAGAGATGGGTGTTCTTGGGTTCAAATCTGACCTCAGAAACTTCTCAGTTGTGTGACTTGGGTAAATCACTTAAACCCCCCTTTCCTAGCCCTTATGGCTCTTCTATCTTGGAACCAATACACAATACTGATTCTAAGACAGAAGGTAAGGGTTTACCAAAAATAAAAAAGCTGATTATCTGGTTTGTGGATTATTTTAGTATTTCCCCAACTACCTATCCTTTAGCAGCTCACCCTGCACAACCACAACTACCTTGATTGTAAGAAATTAGACAGAGTGTTTGTGGAGCATGATATTAATCATTATTCTTCCCATCAAATCTCCAGTCCTGCTTTTGTAATCCTTTCCCAGAGCTTCACCTTTTCTCATATGCACTTGCTAAAGGTGAAAACAATGAAATAGTCTCAAGTATAATTGCATCAAAAATCCACTTGCAGTCTATTGTAATTTAAATTTAAACACAGGGAGTCTATGCATAATCAAATTGTACATGTAAGAATTCTATTAAATCAAACTAAAATGTAAAATATATAAAAGTTTAAAAAATAATTTGGCACTTGCCTTGCGAACCATTCACCATTCATAAATCAATGTTTAGAAATGCTTCATTTCTTCATATAAAGAGAAATCTTTCACATAGACTCATTTCCGGATGCACAAATTTATCATGATTAATTTAAGGACTGAAATGTATCATCTTTTGTTATTCCAATTGAACTTTATCATTTAAAAGCAAATTCCCTAATTACCAAATTCAGAGTACCAATAAATTCCTCATTCAAATGTATGATTGTTCTTTTTTCTACCAAAGCTCTCCTGGAATTTCATGAAGTTCTCATTAGTATAATGATTACTTTGTGTTCTTTGAAAGTTACCATTTACTCATTCCCTCAGATACACTTAAGCAAGTCTGATACCTCTAAATCTCTTACTGTCTTCAAATCTGCTCCAATCTTCCCCTATCCTTAAAAAAAAAAAAAAAAATCTTAACTCTATTACTTTTCTATTCAGACAGGCTGAATAAAACTCTGTCAGATACCTAACAAAATTGGATTTTCTCAACCTCTTGTAAAATGATTTCAGCCTCTAGTCGTTGACAGAAAATGCTCTCTGCAGGTTCATTAGTGATTTCTTTAATGCTGAATCCAATAGCTTTTCTTATTCTTCATTATTAGTTTCCTTTACAGATTCATTATCTAAGTCCCACTCTCTAATGCATGGACATATTTTTAGGGTATATGGAGTTTTCAGGGAACACTAGGATCTCTGATCTGAGGGCTTGCCAAGTCCTTTTCAGGGCTATTCATCCACCTTTAGTGTTCACCTTTCACCCAATTCTCACCTGTGCCTCCAAGAAGCTGTAGCATGTGCAGCAACCACATCCCTATAAATCTATCTCAGTAGACAGGCTAAACCAGATAAGGGGAACCAACAGGCTTCACATCTATCAGTGAGTTAGGGGGATGCCTATCCTAAGCATAAGAAATGGATGAGCAGATGAGAACAATTTGTTCCAACTGCTATGAAGGCAGCTGCAACAGGTGCTAAAGAACTTGGTCAGACATTGAAGACACCAAAATCATTCACTGCATCACAGGCCACAACCATTCATCCTTAATTTTGTCTTGCCTCTGGATTTTGATGACTGGAAGAGAAAGTAGGACTGTGGGCATTGTGCAATTTTGCCTCGCATTCAATTCACCCACAAGTCAAGACATTATCCCATGCTGTCTTCAATCCTCTTTGAAATGAAGGACAAACAACAATATTTTAGAACTATTCTTATCTAGGATTTCTTTTCTATTCTTCTGCACTTCACAACCCTATGACTTCACTCTCTACCCCACCTCTACTATTTTCTCCTTTTTTCCAATCTAATGAAGAGGTGGCTCTTCTCACCGAGACCAGCTCCTCTTCATGAATGCTTGATCCCATCCTCTATGTTAGACATTTCAAACTAGATTCAAAACAGAATTCATCCTCCCTCATAAAGCCTTTACTTCTTCCTTATTTCTTTGTTACTACTGAGGTTATCTTTCTAATTTACAATCTCAGTATTGTTTTCAATTCCTCATTCTCACTCCACATATCCAGTCAATTGCCAAATCTTGTTTTTCTCCATAACATTTCTTACCTGATCCACTCTCTCACAGAATCACCACTCTACTTCAGGCCCTTCATCTGGACTATTGTAATAGCTTCCTATATGATCTCCCTTGTTTGTGATCCCCATTGCAATTTGTTCTTCACAGAGCTGCCAATGTGATTTCTGTACAATTTAGACCCAGCCATGTCCCTCCCCTGGGTAACCAAGTGGAACAGTGCTGGATCTGGAATCAGGAAGACTCATCTTTCTGAATTCAAATCTGGCCTCAGGGACATTTGCTAGCTGTGAGACCCTGGGTAAGTCACTTAACCCTGTTTGCTTCAGTTTCCTCATCTGTCAAACAAGCTAGAAATGCCAGTGGCAAACCATTCCAATATCTTTGCTAAGAAAACCCCAAATGGAGTCATGAAAAGTTGGACACAGCTGAAATGGCACAACAACATGTCACTTCCCTATTCACTCAATTCCATGGGCTCCCTATTGCTTCTAATATTAAAGACAAGAATCCTCAATTTGGAATTTAACTTGGCTCCTTCTTATCTTGACAGATTTTGTATACTTTATTACCTTTCACATATTCAATTGCCCAATCAAACCATCCTATTTTTTGATGTTCATACATGCCATTCCATATCAGGTTCTGATGGCTTTGCATTGGCTGTTCCTCACTGCACATCTCTCCACCTGGAACTCCTGGTTTTCTTTGGGGTTTATTGCAAATGTCACTTACTTGGGGAGGCCTTTCCTGACTCACACTGGTGTCAGTGTTTTCCCCCTCCAAGATTACATTGATTTGTACAAGTCTAGCATGCAATTATATGTGTGCATCTCATCACTTGCATTATAATGCAAATACTGTGAGAGCAAGGACTATTTTGCTTTCTTGTTTATCTCAAGCATTATACAATGTAGGACATATACTAGCACTTAACAAATATTTCATAGCTAGGGGGAGGGGAGCCTTGGGATTTACTTATTTGTTACATTAAAATACTCAGATAACTCCCTCCCTCCCCTCCCCGTTAGAGAGGGCATCATTTGACAAAAAGGTATACATATATATATATATGTATATATAAAACTATGCCTTGCTTATTTATATTTATTAGTTCTTTCTCTGAGTTGGTTATACACAAGTCATTTTTCAATCAACATTTCTTTTGTTGTACATGATGTTCTCTTGGTTCTGCTCATTTCACTCATGTAGGTCTTTCATGTCTTTTTTTTTTTTTATTAAACTTGCTCATCATTTCTCACATTGCAGTAGTATTCCATAACAATCACATCTCTGAGTTTTAGGCTAAAATAAAAAAGGCAGAGCCCTTCCTCCCATGAAAATTCTAGCTAAAACCAGAAGATGAAAGTAGAGCACAGCGCCCCCTACAATTTCTGCTTAGTGAAGCTACATCTGGTGAAGACCACTAGAGCAGTGAAAAAATATTGAGCCATGGTCCCATAAGAGCAACAGAGATGAATGCCCAGTCAGAGATTGCACACTACATGAATTCCAGTGAGAGCAGTGAGATATCATCAGAAGTCAGTGGCAGCCTCCAAGCATCAGAAGCATAATTTGCCCCTGCACAATGTGCCCATTCTATTTCTATTCTACCTACTAATGGCAGTAGAGAAATGTTCCACATGTACGAGAGAAATGTTTTGTTGCTCTTTTCTATTATGCTTTTTCATTAATGACTTTGATGTGAATTAATTATGTATTATGGCTAACTAGTAAAGGTAAACACATCAATGAGGTTCATAAATTAGGGTTTTAGTTAAATGAAGACCCAGAGTATATCTTGAAAATTACATGGGAAGCATTTAGGTAGCTCAATGGATTGAGAGTCAGACCTAGAGATAGGAAGTCCTAGGTTCAGAGCTGTCCTTAGATACGTCCTAGCTGTGTAACCCTGGACAAGTCACTTATCCCCATTGCCTAGCCCAGTGATGGCAAACCTATGTCACAGGTGCCAAAAATGACACACGGGGTGCTTGCTCCCTATTGGTACTTGGCTGCACCCTACCCCCCAAATTCATTTCTAGAAAGGCAGAGGGACTTGGCAAGAGCTACTCTCCTCCCCCTCTCCACTGTACCTGACATTTTTTTTCACATAATCCATCCCTTTGCCCAGCAGTCCAATGGGAGCATCTCCTCCATCTCATGGGTGGGATAAGGGTGGGGGGTGTTGTGGGGGCAGGGCGTGTTCTCCATCTCTGTTTAGCCCTTACAGCTCTTTTGCTTTGGAACCAATACACAGTATTAATTTTAAGATGGAAGGTACAGGTTGTTTTCTTTTTTTAATAGCATAACCTTGTTGGGATTGAGTTGAAATATGGCCTCATGTGCCAAAAATCTAAGATCTTACAGTCTAGTCCCTACCTGTAGTCCTTTCCTCACCTGCTATAGGTAGAGTACAGTAGTATTCTATTCACAAGGATCTATAGAATGTCTTTGGAGGGAAGGAGCTTATATATACATAATATATATATTATATATATATATATATATGGTGGTCAATTAATCCTGTGCTATGTAAAGACATGGATGGTATCGGATTCCCCAGTTCTTCCATTCATTGTTCCAGGATCCTCTTGTTACTTGTATAGTCATAGAACACAGTATAATTTGGGGGGACTAACAGTCTTAGATGGAGAAATGAGAGTTGAAGGCAGTGAGGAAAGGGTTGATGAAAATGTTTTCCCTCACTACTCCCTCCCAGAGTCCCTGAATTACTAGAGGGAGACAAAATGGAGATCTCCCCTCGGTGAAGGCTTGCCCCATTGATGGCTATGCCAGCCCTCAAGGACAGCAGGGAAGTCTTCTCTACAAGGAGAGGTATGTGGGACCTCAATCCAGATATGCACTGCTTTGGGGTGCCCACAAGCCTCCCACTTGTGTCTTCTTGAAAACTGGCAACAAGATGGAGTCTGCCAATGGGCTTACTCTATAGTTGTAAATAAATGAGATTGAATTCGCTATCTGACTGCTTATTTGATTTAATTGTTGATTGGGGCAAAGGGTAGAGGTTAGAGGGGTTGTAGGGTCAACCTAAATCTTTTTCTACATAAATATAATTACTGAAGTACAAGGTTTTCTCATAGCCAGGGGAGAAGTAGAAAAGAAGGGAGTACTGCTCACCAATTTTAGTTCAATATCTCAATAGTTCATGGAAATGAAAGTCTTTGAAGAAATTAGGTTTCTTGACAGGAACTAGTGATGTTTTAAATAGGAACTCATGATGTTAAGATTTCTGTCAGTGGCAGAAATCTCCACAGGTGTCTTGAAATGGCCCAAAGAAACAGCTCCTCCTTCTACTCCCTTCTGTGTCTCCGTACCTCAAGACCCCCTTCCTCAGGAAAATTTCCCAGAAGTCCTTGTTCATTTCCCAACTGTCATTCCTGTTTCATGCAACTGTAGAGCTCTCAACCTTTCCATTTCCCCTAGTGGTTCTTTTGTCCTACTCTCCACCAGTACAACAGGAAAGTGTAAGACAACAATAAAATATATACTAGAAGAAATCAAAAGATGAGGGCTTACTACCTATTTGAAGAGCATTTATAGGGGAAGTATGTATAGAAATAACCCATTTTATTTCTTCAACAGGTAATTTCTTCCATTTCTACAACATCCCTGGGGCTTCTCTAGGAGATTGCCACTGCGTTTCTATCTGCCAGCACCATGAATTTTCTCACTCTCTCTGTTTTGTTCACTGGCATTTCAATTTATAAGCTCAGCAGGGGCAGTGGTTGTGAAAGCAGGAATTGGTTTTTGGTTGTTGTTTTTTTTTCTTTTTCTCATTTCCTGCCTTTACCTTCCCCACCCCCATCATTCCAATGAGTTGTCTTTTTTTATGGTACTTGTACAAGGGCAGGTTAGGCCTCTTACAAGACCTCTCTCTAAAAGGATTATAGATACTTGTTTTACCATTGCATTAAACTTGCTCCAGTCAAACAGAGAACCTCACAAGATGATTTTAGTCACAAGATGATTTTAATCACAGATAGACTGAGGTAACCAAGCTCCAGGAAGCCAGCCTTTCCTCTTCCCTTCAGGACACGAAGAGTCCCTTGCTTCCATGAGAAGTCACTCACAGTTGTCCCTTCCAAACTGTTCCTCCTCTTCTCCCTGCCTGCTAAAATCCTTTCTCTGTAGTTCCTAGCATGTTCCTTAAAGACAAGCTTTTATTTCTGTTACATCTTATCTTTATCTCTATCCTTTTCCCATTACACTGTGGATTATTCAACCATATACATATATATATATATATATATATATGTCTTTGTCTCTGTGTCTGTCTATCTTTTTATCTCTCTCACTGTCTGTCTCTGTATCAGTATCTCTTATCTGTCTCTGTTTATCCCTTTCTTTATCTGTCTCTCCATGTCTGTCTCTCTCTCTATGTCAGTCTCTATGTTTGTCTCTGTGTCTGTCTCTCTGCCTTCATTAACTTCTATGGATCTAATTATTGTCTCAATGCAGACGGCTCCCAGATCTACCTATTTTACTCGTCATTATCAACTGCCAATTGGACATTTCAAACTGAACATCTTTCTCCCCAAATTATTTCCCCCATTAGAAATTAAGCTATTTTCAAGAAGGGATGATTTCATGCATTGTACTTATATCCCTAGCAACTAAAAAGCATTTTTTGACTTAACTGATTTCTCATCTGTAGAGCAAAATGACCAGGGAAATATGCTTCATGAGTTCAGTTGAGTCTGGATTTGAATTCAAGTCTTTATGACTCCAAGCCTACCATTCTTTTTTTTTTTAAACCTTAACTTCCACCTTAGAATCAGTACTATTCCAAGTTCCAAAGCAGAAGAGTGATAAGGGCTAGGCAATGGGGGTTAAGTGCCTTGCCCAGGGTCACATAACTAGAAAGAGTCTGTGTTCAGATTTGAACCTAAGACCTCCCATTTCTAGGTCTGGCTCTCAATCTACTGTGCTGATCAGCCGCAGCCACCCCCACCATTCTTTTCATTGTCCCACCTAAAACCCCTCAAGAATGCACTTGGGAGACAGAAAGACCTGGGTTTAAGTCCTGTTTCTGACATATACTGGCTGTGTCACTGTAGTCAGGTCATGTAACTTGCTGATGCTAAAAGCCATTGTTTAAGTTGCAGAGAAGATGCCAATCTGCAAGAAGACACACTGATCTTCCTTAGCGACTCTGATAGAGGTTTCAAATCCTAGAACTGGAGTTACAGTCTGGGAAATTGACAGAGTCTCCACCACAGCAGGGGAGGGACCCCAGGAGATGTTCTGGAAGCTTGCGAGAGAAAGAGTTTCTGTCAGAGAGAGGCAGTTAGCTCTCAATCCTGAGAGTCTAAGGAGAGGTCTGGTCAAGACTTTGCTCCTAAGGAAATACTTACCTCTTCTCCTGGTGATTGGACACCCTTCCCCCCACTGATTCCCAGCTGAAGGGGCAGTTGGAGAAGACAGCCAAGCAGCTGACAAGATCACCTCATTTATTCCATTAAAAAAAAAAGATGTAATAGATGGTTAAGTCTGTCAGTAAAGAGAGAGGGAGAAAGAGACCTCTCACAGCAGGGTTCAGGGGAGACAGCTGCCATTTAAGTTGGCTAAGAGAGAGGAGAGGGGGAGTTAGTTGTTCCCCCCTTCAGCCTCCCCTCAACTATGCTGCTCAACCCCAAACTGCCTCTTGACTTCCCTCCACTACTAATGTATAGAGGTTGCCTCCTCAAAGAGATAGTTACCCTCCCCCTTAAGCTGGAACTGTTTCCCACTCATGCTAGAGTCAGTTGGGAACAAACTTTATTCTAACTGATCAAATTTGGGAATAACACAGGGAAATGGCTTGGGAAGGGGTTTTGTGAGGAAAGAGGGGGGGAAAGGTGTCTCTATTCTACCTACCCTTACCTACCTCCTTAAGTTGGCAGCCTTGGGCCCCTGAGAGATTCAGGCTTGGATGGCCCTGGTCTTGGCCCATGGGCACAGTTCAGACCCAGGGCACCAGGAGCTGTGAGGTGATCTTGTCAGCTACTTGGCTGTCTTCTCCAACTGCCCCTTCAGCTGGGAATCAGTGGGGGGAAGGGTGTTCAATCACCAGGAAAAGAGGTAAGTCATTCCTCAGGAGCAAAGTCTTGACCAGACCTCTCCTTAAACTGTCTCAGGATTGAGAGCTAACTGCCTCTCTCTGACAGAAACTCTTGCTCTCTCAAGCTTCCAGAACATCTTCTGATGACTACACCAATGTCCCAGACTGTAACTCCAGTTCTAGGGTTTGAAACCTCTATCACAATCCTCCATTTCCTGTTGTAAGCATGGTATCAGCATGATGCCATGCAAATTACTTACCTTCTATATGCTTCTATTTTAAACTATCTATGCTATTTACTGTTCCCACCTAATCTCCCCCCTCCCAAAATAATAAATCTCATCCTAATCCATCTATGTGCTGCTATCTTAATATCCTGTCTTATGCTAGGGAATGAATTTCAGGAAGGAGGGTTAGGATTACATGTGTCAAAAAATAACAATTTTTTATACATTTATACACACACACACACACACACACACACACACACACACATCCTCTGGTTTGAAGTATCCAGATAGAAAAATCATTTCCTTCCCATCTGTATGAGTCTTAATAATGATTTATTTACAAATATACAGTTTGTAGGGTGTCCTTATTTATGAAACATCCCCTAAGATCAGTGTGAATTCGTGGTTTGTGTGCTAAATATGTGGTGATGGTTGCATACTTACTCTTCTTCAGGAAATCCTCTTCTCATGTTGCCTGAAGATGTATTCTTCATTCTTTCTGTGTTGATTCTTATGTGCATGTGGATGTAATTCCCTATACATGAAGTTAACGTGATTGGCAATTAATCTTACGTGATCCATTTTCCTAAACTTTGTTCCCCATAATGTCCTTGATTTAAAATTCTTTCCAGCCTTTGAAGTTGTCACAGGTCCAGATGTCTTCGCCTTTACTGGATACATACTTGACTGTTGTCTCACCTTGAAAGACAATCTCAGGTATCCAGAACTACAGGATCATGTGTGTATGTAAGATTGTTATACCATTGTGTGGTACATAAAAGAGTGGATTTTCATTGGTGGATGCAAGTGAGATTCTTTTGTAATGAACGTAGGTCTTTCTTAATGTGAGACAGTAAAGCAAATATTATTTTCCTATGTGGTTAATTCTACAATTAATGTTAAAGTTAATGTAAGGTTAATGATATTTTAGTCTAGGTATGAGATGAAGAGTTGAATATATGTCTACTATCTGTGTTGTACATTATTCTGTTTTGTTTTCACTGTCATTTGGGCTGTCTCTGTTCGGTGTTTCTGTTTCTCCCTGTGTATCTTGGGTAGGCTCATGGACTTTCTGTTTGTTTCTTGATGCATATGTGCCTGCATGGATTCTGGGGCTTCAATTAAGTTTTCTTCTGGTGTGTCACCATGGGCATAATGATGTTTCACATGGGATGCGTAAAACAATGAATATTTCCCAATTACTTTAATCAATGTAGGAGTGGTGAGGGCTCCATTGTATGGGCCAACCCACCTGGGCTCTGTAGGTTTGTCTTTGGTGAAATTTTTCATATGCATTTTATCTCCTGGCTTGATGCTATGTAGTGAGAAATCTAGTAGGACCCTTTGCACTAATAATCCTAGTCTTCTCAATTCTTCCAGCCTATCCTGTATCTGTGTCAGATAGATGTATAACTGTCATTTCCCTCCCAGCACAGAAACATAAGATGGTTTAGCGATCCTTCCCATCCAGACTGATTGTCCATACAATATCTCATATGGGAAAATATGTAAGTCTCCTCTGGGTTTTGTTCTCAGATAGAACAGTGCAAGTAGAAGAACCTCTGTCCATTTAAGTTGAGTTTGAACACAGAGTTTAGTTATTGTGGTTTTTAACTCCTTATTCATTCTTCCCACACTCCCAGAGACTTATAGACTTCTTATAAAATGCTAGATGTAAAGTGACTTCCCCTGTCTGAATCAATGGCACCTGTACTGCCATATCTAGGAACTATTTATTTAAGCAGTGTTCTCATTACCATGCCAGTATTGTTTTTCTTTGATGGGTATGCTTCTGTCCATTGAGTGAATTTGTCTACTATAACTAAAGCATATTTGTATCCTCTATCACTAGGCATGTTGATGTAATCAATCTGCAGACATTGAAAAGGCATATAAGCTAGGGGTCACCCTCCCAATGCCTTACACTTAAAATGACCTTGATTGAACTTTCTACATAGGTCACATGCCTGACACACTCTTATAGCATTCATTGATATCCCCGGGGCTTCTCAAAAATGGCAGACCATGTCCAGCAAGGATTGCACTCTGTTATGACCTCTGGAGTGAATCACATTGCATACATGTTGGTACTGCTTTTTGTGCAAAATGGGCTTTCCTCCCTCTGCTAACCAGATTCCTTTTACTAATTTGGCTCCTAGATATTCTTGCCATGACTGAATTTCTTCTTGGCAGGATGCTTGTTTGAGATCATGCTTATCCACCACAGAGAAATTCAGAGCATGGAGAGGACCGAATCTGGTGGCAAATCTTGCTGTCACATCTGCCCTGTGATTTCCTAGGGATATCTCATTCTTATCAGAGGAATGTGCCTTACATTGGATCACGGCAACTTCCTTTGGCAAGTCTACTGCTTCTAAGAGTTGTGATACGAGGTTCTCATATGCCATCTTTCTTCCAGCTGTTGTGACAAATCCCCTACTTTTCCAGGTTTGTCCCATGGCAAATAAAATTCCAAATGCATAAGCAGAATCTGTATATATGTTAACCCTTTTGCTTTTGGACAACTCAAGGGCTTTTATAAGACTTTTCAACTCTGCCCCTTGAATACTGACATGACTTGGCAGTGAAGCATGCCAGAGCATTTTATCTAGTGTGACTACCATTGCCCCACTCTCTTCCCTTTGAAAACATATGAAGAAACATCTGAAAATATCTGAAGGTCAGGATCATTGAATGGTGTATCCTTCAGATCTTCTCTGGTTCTATGCACTGTTTCTACCATTTTGGATGCAATCATGTAGAGATTCTTCTCCTAATGGTAATTTGGGGATTAATGTAGCTGGATTCAATGGTGCTCCAAGCTGATGAAACCACAGGTATGGTCCCCATACCTCCATTTTCAAATCCCTCTCCCTTCCTATCCCCATAGGACTATCCTTTATAACAAACATTATCCCCATTTTAAAGATAAGGAAAATGAGTCTGAAAGAATTTAAGTAATTTGTACAGTGTTATAGTGGCTAAGATTCAAATCTAGCAGGCCAAGGCCAAAACTCAATCTACTCAATACTATACATCTAAAACAAATAAGCCAAATGAAAATAGAAAGGTTTATGTGAAATGATCCACTATGAAATAGAATTAAAATATTATTGTAACCATGCTGATTGTGATTATATAAAAATAATAATAAAGAGCATATAAATGGTATAGTGGGTAAGTGGTATAACTGAGCCTAGAGTTAGGAAGACACATCTTCCTGAATTCAGATCATACTTACTAGCTGTGTGACCCTGGGAATGATACTTACCACTGATTAAGTTTTCTTCATCTATAAAATGAACTGGAGAAGGAAATGGCAAACTACTCCAGTATCTTTGCCAAGAAAACCCCAAATGGGGTCACAAAGGCCCAGACATGACTGAAAAATTATTGAACAACAAAATATAATGACAGTAACAAAATCCAGAGAAGTGGAAAGCACACACAAAGAGAAGAAACCAGAAGAGGACACAGTAGTAAACAAGTTGCCCAAAGAATAATAAAACTCTGCATGTCATTTGATCCAGTAATACCACTAGTAGGTCTATATCCCATAGAGGAGGAGGAAGAAGAAGAAAAGAAAAAAGAGGAGCAGGATAAAGGACCTACTTGTCCAAAAATGTGTATAGAAGCTCTTTTGTGGTGGGGGAAAAATTGGAAACTGAGGAGGATGCCCATTAGCTGATAATGGGCAATTAACTGATAACGGGTAATGGCTGAACAAGTTGTGATATATGATTACGATGCTATTGTGCTATAAGAAATGAGCAGAAGGATTCAAGAAAAACCTGGAAAGACTTACATGAACTGATGCAGAGCGAAATGAGAAGAACCAGGAGGGAAAATTCAGGAAGGACTTATTCTAATACATGGACAGAATAGGAAGTTACTCTTGTGGTTTGATTCATTGAATACCAAAGGACCTCTGCCTCCCCACTCTCAAATTACTCATTGGTCTGCCACTCATTGACAGTACCTGAAATTGTCAAAATTATTCCTTTGGATTAAGCCATTGAGAGACCTAGTTAAAATGCAAGCAGGTTGGGTGTGACAGAGGTCTGAACTCCAGGAAGAGTGACAGGTTGAGGTGCTGCTCAATCTTCTCTCCTTCATGGGGGAGGGGTTCCAAGAGGTCTGGAATCTTAAGAAGCAAAAAGATTCTGACTGAGGGTCGATTAGGTCTCTCAGCCTTAAGACAGCCAAAAGAGGTCTTGTTAAGAATGGATCCTGAGGGAAAGATTCAAATCTTCTTCCTCTTGGTGCCTGAACACCATTCCCCACTGATTTCTCAACTGAAAGTGACCAGCCTGAGAAGAAACAAAGCAGTTAACAAGATCACCTCACAGCTCCTAGTGCCCTGGGTCTGAACTGTGTTCGGTTGTGGCCAAGACCAGGGTCATTCAAACCTGAATCTCTCAGGGGACCCAAAGCTGCCATGGCCTGAGTTCCCCAACTTGAGGGAGGAGGAAGGTATAGCCAGTTAGGGACCCCTTTCCCTCTTTCTTCATAGACCCTTTCTTACAACCATTTCCCTGTGTCATTCCTGATTGATCATCCAGAATAAAGTTTGTCGTTTTTCTCCCAATTGAAACCAGTGTGAGTGGGGAAACAGTTTTAGCTGTGGGAAAGAGAATGCCCTCTCTCTGAGGGGAGAAGCTCTTTTATATAATAGTAATAGAAGGGAACTCAAAGGCAGTTTGGGTGGATAGCCATAACTGAGAGGAGGCTGAAAGAGGGAACTACAGACTCACTTCTCCTTTCTCTCCCTTGACCAAATTAAATATCAGCTGTCCCTCCTGAACCTCAACTTGAGAAAGGGAGGTCTCCACTCTTTCTCCCTTTCTCTCTTTACAACCAAAATCTCTATTACATGGGCCACAAAACTATGTATACCCTTTGACCCAGCAATATCACTACTGGGTCTGTATCCCAAAGAGATCAGAGATGAGGGAAAAGAACCTACCTGTACCAAAATATTTTTAGCTGTCCTTTTTGAAGTGCAAAGGATAGGAAACTGAGGGGTTAGTCATCTCTTTGGGAACTAGATGAACAAGTTGTGGTATATAGTTATAATGGAATACTATTGTGCCATAAGGAATAATGAATAGCATGAGTTCAGAAAAACGTGAAGAAACTTATATGAACAGATGCAAATTGAAGTGAGCAGAACCAGAAGAACAATGTGAATAGTAACAGAAATATTATACAATAATCACGTGAAGAATTAAACCATTAACAAAGTTAGCCTCCAAGATAACCACAAGGGACTCATGAGCAAAATGTTATCCATAGCCAAAGAAGGAACTATCCGAATCTGAGTGCAGATCAAAACATGCCACTGTATATCCTATTTTCTTCATGAGATTTCTATTGTATGTGTGTGTCTTCTATCATGACATGAGAAATATGGAAATATGTATTGCATGAAAGTATGGGTACAACCTATTTCAGACTATTCATCACCTCTTAGACATGGGGAGGGTATGGAGGCAGAAAATGTGCAGTTTAAAATGTCAAAAAATAATTGTCAAAAATTATTTCTACATGTAACTGAAAAAAAGGAAAAATAAAAACATTTTTAAAAATGCAAGCAGATTATTTTATGAGAATATCATCACTCCCAAACCAGTTCCAAACTATGCCACCGGTGCTCATTTGTCTACTCCTGAGGAGCAAAAAGAGACTCTTGTCCCTAGGGTTCTCCTCTGTGATATAGAAAATTTCAACTTCAACTTGCCTGGAGCCAGGAAATTGGAATCCATCACTTCTTGCTAGCTCCAAACTATGCATTTTTAGCTTTCCCTGACTCTTCTATCTCTTTATGTGTTTTCTTTCTTTATGAGAATGTAAGCTTCTTGAGGGTAAGACTTAGCACAATTTGTGGCAAATAATAAGCATGCAATAAATGTTTTTCATAAATTTTCATTCATTTATGAATTACTTAAATAGATTAGTGATCTTATTGGTGCTAACTCCTTTTGAAAGTATAAGATCACAATCTCTTCTTACCCCACATGTTCTCGTCCATATTCTTCTATAAATCCTCCAAAGGAAATTCATCCAATGTAGCTTTGGATGTTTTAGTGTTTGGTTTGTTTGGATGTTCTTTGAGGGTTGTTTTTGAGGGTGACAATGAAGTATATTCTTGCCATATATTCCAATGAGCACTTAAGCACTTTGTTAGGTACTGAGAAAACAAAGACAAATGTACATGCAAACTCTGCTATCAAGAAGCTTACAACATAATGCAAAACACCACCTACATATGTATAGGTTTAAAGAAAACATATAAAATCTTGAAGAAAACCAAGGATTCACATAGGTAGAGTTAAGGAGTGAGTGCATTCCAGACTTGAGGAACAGCCCTTAGAGAACTGTCATCTGTGAGGAATAATAATGTCTTGGCTGAGAAGAACTTAAAATGCCAAACAAAGGAGTTCATAATTGATCTTGTAAGTAATATAAATCCTCTAAAATTCATTGGTGACATAAGCAGACTCTTGCTTTATGAAAATCAGGTTAGCGTATATATGTGGAACAGAAATGTCAAACACATAACCCTCAGACAATATGTAGCCCAAGGCATTCTAGAGTGCAGGTGTAACTAAATTAAAATATAATTGGAAATAATGAAATAAAATATAAATATGTTAAAATGTGGTTATCTAGGTCAATATATAGCCCACAGGAATTTGAGGTAAAGTTTAGTGGCCCTGTTTCTATTTAAGTTCAACACCATTAGCATTAAGGATCAAGGATGGATTGGAGTGGAGAGAGACTAATTAGGAAACTATTCAATAATACAAGTGAGAAGTAATGAAGGTTTGAAGTAGGATGGTGATTGTGGGAGTGAAGAGAAATATAAATGTTATGAAGGGGAAAGAGACATGATTAAATAATCCAAAATCAGGTGCAGGTCCTTTTTACATCTGATGGAGTGGCAGAGGATACTAAGAATCAAAGACTTATTAGACCATTTATATGCACTAACTCAATTGTTAGCACTTGAAATGTGAGATTCATGCCCAACATTGTTGGAATACTGTTAGAGGAGATGAACCATATTCAGCTTAACATTTCCACTATAAAAGAAGTTTTAGGAAAATGGAAGCAATAAAGGAGTTGTAAGAGCTGGCTATGTCATGCATGTATTTCATGAATTCCTTAGGCATCTCATTTTACAGTACTTATGGTGAATATTTGTCAAAAAGACCATCACCACCAGAGAAAGGCCATTTCTCTTTACAGATAGCACCAGTTGTGAGGAAGTATTTTCATGACCTCAAGCTTAAATTTTCTCTTTATAACTTCTATCCATTGCTTCCATTCTAAGTCTAAGCTCTTTCTTGCCTGATGACCCTTCAGATATCTGAAGACAGTTATCACATCTCCACTGATCCTTCCCTTTAAGTTTTCCTTTTCCTTTAACTGATTCTCATTGTCTCAATGTGTTGTAGGCATGACTAGAACACCAGGATTGTTGGTTCAGGCTTGATACGGAATATTCACAAGTCATTGAACATATAAAACAAACAGGCTTACTTGGCCCCGACTCAACAAGGATATGTGACAAGGATACATGGCACTTAGTTTCTCTAGATGCAATCCTTGCTCCTCTATTCCATATGGCAATATTTCTGGTCAGTAGGGCAAGGTAAGGTTATTCAATTGGGTTTTAGAAACCTACTAACATTGAGGGAACCTAGACTCCAAATGGCTGGAACTTTTTATGTCCTTAAATGTGTGTAAATGGAATTATCCTCCTTTGTTTATTTTAATTTAATGAATCAAGAATTTTGAGTGCCCCTCCTTTCACACTTAGTCAAACACTTGAAATTTTCTAGTAAACTTCTTTTACTAGAAAAAGAAGTTCATGCCCTCAAAGACCAGAAGTGGATCCCACAAGCACTGCCCCACACCCACCCCACAGGCAGTGCCAGGCAAATTAAGAAACTATAATTGGTTGCTGAGATGTGATAAACCAGCCCACAGTGAAAGGAAGTAGAAACCAGAGAGACAGGAAGTGACATGGGGAAAGGGCTATAAAAGGTGAGGCTGGAGAGCTGAACAGAGACTTCTGCATAGGAGGGATTCTTCACTGGAAGAATTCTCTTGCACTGCTATCTCTGCA